>NW_022986238.1:0-232216 GCF_902500255.1 Thalassophryne amazonica | reverse complement strand
TCCGCACAAACGTCAGATGGTTCACTTTTAAACAGTTTTTATGTGCACTCAGCACAAAGTCAGATGGTTCACTTTTAAACAGTTTTTATGTGCACTCAGCACAAAGTCAGATGGTTCACTTTTAAACAGTTTTTATGTGCACTCAGCACAAAGTCAGATGGTTCACTTTTAAACAGTTTTTATGTGCACTCAGCACAAACTTAGATGGTTCACTTTAAACAGTTTTTATGTGCACTCAGCACAAACTTAGATGGTTCACTTTAAACAGTTTTTATGTGCACTCAGCACAAACTTAGATGGTTCACTTTTAAACAGTTTTTATGTGCACTCAGCACAAAGTCAGATGGTTCACTTTTAAACAGTTTTATGTGCACTCAGCACAAAGTCAGATGGTTCACTTTTAAACAGTTTTTATGTGCACTCAGCACAAACTTAGATGGTTCACTTTTAAACAGTTTTTATGTGCACTCAGCACAAACTTCAGATGGTTCACTTTTAAACAGTTTTTATGTGCACTCAGCACAAAGTAGATGGTTCACTTTTAAACAGTTTTTATGTGCACTCAGCACAAAGTCAGATGGTTCACTTTTAAACAGTTTTTATGTGCACTCAGCACAAAGTCAGATGGTTCACTTTTAAACAGTTTTTATGTGCACTCAGCACAAACTTAGATGGTTCACCTTTAAACAGTTTTTATGTGCACTCAACACAAAGTCAGATGGTTCACTTTTAAACAGTTTTTATGTGCACTCAGCACAAACTTAGATGGTTCACCTTTTAAACAGTTTTTATGTGCACTCAGCACAAAGTCAGATGGTTCACTTTTAAACAGTTTTTATGTGCACTCAGCACAAAGTCAGATGGTTCACCTTTAAACAGTTTTTATGTGCACTCAGCACAAAGTCAGATGGTTCACCTTTAAACAGTTTTTATGTGCACTCAGCACAAACTTAGATGGTTCACCTTTAAACAGTTTTTATGTGCACTCAGCACAAACTTAGATGGTTCACCTTTAAACAGTTTTTATGTGCACTCAGCACAAACTTAGATGGTTCACTTTTAAACAGTTTTTATGTGCACTCAGCACAAACTTAGATGGTTCACTTTTAAACAGTTTTTATGTGCACTCAGCACAAACTTAGATGGTTCACTTTTAAACAGTTTTTATGTGCACTCAGCACAAAGTCAGATGGTTCACTTTTAAACAGTTTTTATGTGCACTCAGCACAAAGTCAGATGGTTCACTTTTAAACAGTTTTTATGTGCACTCAGCACAAAGTCAGATGGTTCACTTTTAAACAGTTTTTATGTGCACTCAGCACAAAGTCAGATGGTTCACTTTTAAACAGTTTTTATGTGCACTCAGCACAAACTTAGATGGTTCACTTTTAAACAGTTTTTATGTGCACTCAGCACAAAGTCAGATGGTTCACTTTTAAACAGTTTTTATGTGCACTCAGCACAAACTTAGATGGTTCACTTTAAACAGTTTTTATGTGCACTCAGCACAAACTTAGATGGTTCACTTTTAAACAGTTTTTATGTGCACTCAGCACAAACTTAGATGGTTCACTTTTAAACAGTTTTTATGTGCACTCAGCACAAAGTCAGATGGTTCACTTTTAAACAGTTTTTATGTGCACTCAGCACAAAGTCAGATGGTTCACTTTTAAACAGTTTTTATGTGCACTCAGCACAAAGTCAGATGGTTCACTTTTAAACAGTTTTTATGTGCACTCAGCACAAAGTCAGATGGTTCACTTTTAAACAGTTTTTATGTGCACTCAGCACAAACTTAGATGGTTCACTTTTAAACAGTTTTTATGTGCACTCAGCACAAACTTAGATGGTTCACTTTTAAACAGTTTTTATGTGCACTCAGCACAAAGTCAGATGGTTCACTTTTAAACAGTTTTTATGTGCACTCAGCACAAAGTCAGATGGTTCACTTTTAAACAGTTTTTATGTGCACTCAGCACAAAGTCAGATGGTTCACTTTTAAACAGTTTTTATGTGCACTCAGCACAAAGTCAGATGGTTCACTTTTAAACAGTTTTTATGTGCACTCAGCACAAAGTCAGATGGTTCACCTTTTAAACAGTTTTTATGTGCACTCAGCACAAAGTCAGATGGTTCACTTTTAAACAGTTTTTATGTGCACTCAGCACAAAGTCAGATGGTTCACTTTAAACAGTTTTTATGTGCACTCAGCACAAAGTCAGATGGTTCACTTTTAAACAGTTTTTATGTGCACTCAGCACAAACTTAGATGGTTCACTTTTAAACAGTTTTTATGTGCACTCAGCACAAACTTAGATGGTTCACTTTTAAACAGTTTTTATGTGCACTCAGCACAAACTTAGATGGTTCACTTTTAAACAGTTTTTATGTGCACTCAGCACAAAGTCAGATGGTTCACCTTTAAACAGTTTTTATGTGCACTCAGCACAAACTTAGATGGTTCACCTTTAAACAGTTTTTATGTGCACTCAGCACAAAGTCAGATGGTTCACCTTTTAAACAGTTTTTATGTGCACTCAGCACAAACTTAGATGGTTCACCTTTAAACAGTTTTTATGTGCACTCAGCACAAACTTAGATGGTTCACTTTAAACAGTTTTTATGTGCACTCAGCACAAACTTAGATGGTTCACTTTTAAACAGTTTTTATGTGCACTCAGCACAAAGTCAGATGGTTCACTTTTAAACAGTTTTTATGTGCACTCAGCACAAACTTAGATGGTTCACTTTTAAACAGTTTTTATGTGCACTCAGCACAAACTTAGATGGTTCACTTTTAAACAGTTTTTATGTGCACTCAGCACAAACTTAGATGGTTCACTTTTAAACAGTTTTTATGTGCACTCAGCACAAAGTCAGATGGTTCACTTTTAAACAGTTTTTATGTGCACTCAGCACAAAGTCAGATGGTTCACTTTTAAACAGTTTTTATGTGCACTCAACACAAACTTAGATGGTTCACTTTTAAACAGTTTTTATGTGCACTCAACACAAAGTCAGATGGTTCACTTTTAAACAGTTTTTATGTGCACTCAGCACAAACTTAGATGGTTCACTTTTAAACAGTTTTTATGTGCACTCAACACAAACTTAGATGGTTCACTTTTAAACAGTTTTTATGTGCACTCAGCACAAACTTAGATGGTTCACTTTTAAACAGTTTTTATGTGCACTCAGCACAAAGTCAGATGGTTCACTTTTAAACAGTTTTTATGTGCACTCAACACAAAGTCAGATGGTTCACTTTTAAACAGTTTTTATGTGCACTCAGCACAAACTTAGATGGTTCACTTTTAAACAGTTTTTATGTGCACTCAACACAAACTTAGATGGTTCACTTTTAAACAGTTTTTATGTGCACTCAGCACAAAGTCAGATGGTTCACTTTTAAACAGTTTTTATGTGCACTCAGCACAAAGTCAGATGGTTCACTTTTAAACAGTTTTTATGTGCACTCAGCACAAACTTAGATGGTTCACTTTTAAACAGTTTTTATGTGCACTCAACACAAAGTCAGATGGTTCACTTTTAAACAGTTTTTATGTGCACTCAGCACAAACTTAGATGGTTCACTTTTAAACAGTTTTTATGTGCACTCAACACAAAGTCAGATGGTTCACTTTTAAACAGTTTTTATGTGCACTCAACACAAAGTCAGATGGTTCACTTTTAAACAGTTTTTATGTGCACTCAGCACAAAGTCAGATGGTTCACTTTTAAACAGTTTTTATATGCACTCAACACAAAGTCAGATGGTTCACTTTTAAACAGTTTTTATGTGCACTCAGCACAAAGTCAGATGGTTCACTTTTAAACAGTTTTTATGTGCACTCAGCACAAAGTCAGATGGTTCACTTTTAAACAGTTTTTATGTGCACTCAGCACAAAGTCAGATGGTTCACCTTTAAACAGTTTTTATGTGCACTCAGCACAAAGTCAGATGGTTCACCTTTAAACAGTTTTTATGTGCACTCAGCACAAACTTAGATGGTTCACTTTTAAACAGTTTTTATGTGCACTCAGCACAAACTTAGATGGTTCACTTTTAAACAGTTTTTATGTGCACTCAGCACAAACTTAGATGGTTCACTTTTAAACAGTTTTTATGTGCACTCAGCACAAAGTCAGATGGTTCACTTTTAAACAGTTTTTATGTGCACTCAGCACAAACTTAGATGGTTCACTTTTAAACAGTTTTTATGTGCACTCAACACAAAGTCAGATGGTTCACTTTTAAACAGTTTTTATGTGCACTCAGCACAAACTTAGATGGTTCACTTTTAAACAGTTTTTATGTGCACTCAGCACAAAGTCAGATGGTTCACTTTTAAACAGTTTTTATGTGCACTCAGCACAAACTTAGATGGTTCACTTTTAAACAGTTTTTATGTGCACTCAACACAAACTTAGATGGTTCACTTTTAAACAGTTTTTATGTGCACTCAGCACAAAGTCAGATGGTTCACTTTAAACAGTTTTTATGTGCACTCAGCACAAAGTCAGATGGTTCACTTTTAAACAGTTTTTATGTGCACTCAGCACAAAGTCAGATGGTTCACTTTTAAACAGTTTTTATGTGCACTCAACACAAAGTCAGATGGTTCACTTTTAAACAGTTTTTATGTGCACTCAGCACAAACTTAGATGGTTCACTTTTAAACAGTTTTTATGTGCACTCAGCACAAAGTCAGATGGTTCACTTTTAAACAGTTTTTATGTGCACTCAGCACAAACTTAGATGGTTCACTTTTAAACAGTTTTTATGTGCACTCAGCACAAACTTAGATGGTTCACCTTTAAACAGTTTTTATGTGCACTCAGCACAAAGTCAGATGGTTCACTTTTAAACAGTTTTTATGTGCACTCAGCACAAAGTCAGATGGTTCACTTTTAAACAGTTTTTATGTGCACTCAGCACAAAGTCAGATGGTTCACTTTAAACAGTTTTTATGTGCACTCAGCACAAAGTCAGATGGTTCACTTTTAAACAGTTTTTATGTGCACTCAGCACAAAGTCAGATGGTTCACTTTTAAACAGTTTTTATGTGCACTCAGCACAAAGTCAGATGGTTCACTTTTAAACAGTTTTTATGTGCACTCAGCACAAAGTCAGATGGTTCACTTTTAAACAGTTTTTATGTGCACTCAGCACAAAGTCAGATGGTTCACTTTTAAACAGTTTTTATGTGCACTCAGCACAAAGTCAGATGGTTCACTTTTAAACAGTTTTTATGTGCACTCAGCACAAACTTAGATGGTTCACTTTAAACAGTTTTTATGTGCACTCAGCACAAACTTAGATGGTTCACTTTTAAACAGTTTTTATGTGCACTCAGCACAAACTTAGATGGTTCACTTTTAAACAGTTTTTATGTGCACTCAGCACAAACTTAGATGGTTCACTTTTAAACAGTTTTTATGTGCACTCAACACAAAGTCAGATGGTTCACTTTTAAACAGTTTTTATGTGCACTCAACACAAACTTAGATGGTTCACTTTTAAACAGTTTTTATGTGCACTCAGCACAAAGTCAGATGGTTCACTTTTAAACAGTTTTTATGTGCACTCAGCACAAACTTAGATGGTTCACTTTTAAACAGTTTTTATGTGCACTCAGCACAAAGTCAGATGGTTCACTTTTAAACAGTTTTTATGTGCACTCAGCACAAACTTAGATGGTTCACTTTTAAACAGTTTTTATGTGCACTCAGCAAAAAGTCAGATGGTTCACCTTTAAACAGTTTTTATGTGCACTCAGCACAAACTTAGATGGTTCACCTTTAAACAGTTTTTATGTGCACTCAGCACAAACTTAGATGGTTCACCTTTAAACAGTTTTTATGTGCACTCAGCACAAACTTAGATGGTTCACTTTTAAACAGTTTTTATGTGCACTCAGCACAAAGTCAGATGGTTCACTTTTAAACAGTTTTTATGTGCACTCAGCACAAAGTCAGATGGTTCACCTTTAAACAGTTTTTATGTGCACTCAGCACAAAGTCAGATGGTTCACCTTTAAACAGTTTTTATGTGCACTCAGCACAAACTTAGATGGTTCACCTTTAAACAGTTTTTATGTGCACTCAGCACAAAGTCAGATGGTTCACTTTTAAACAGTTTTTATGTGCACTCAGCACAAAGTCAGATGGTTCACTTTTAAACAGTTTTTATGTGCACTCAGCACAAAGTCAGATGGTTCACCTTTAAACAGTTTTTATGTGCACTCAGCACAAAGTCAGATGGTTCACCTTTAAACAGTTTTTATGTGCACTCAGCACAAACTTAGATGGTTCACCTTTAAACAGTTTTTATGTGCACTCAGCACAAACTTAGATGGTTCACTTTTAACCAGTTTTTATATGACCAAAACATGCATAAAATTAGGGCAAGGGAACCTGCCCAAAAAGGAATAAATCTCACCCACCATATTCATCAGATCAGGCAGTTTTTCCCATGCACTGCATCAACCACACCAGCAGAGGGCGCCCTTTGCAAAGCAATGCACAGACAGTTGTTGAAGGCCAAACGAAAATGTGGACTAAGTGTACCCGAGGGTCTCGGCACTCATATACTGGTGTTGTCTCTCTGGCTGGACTATGGATGATGTCACTGGTGTCTATGGTGCAGGAAGGACATCATGGCCACACAGGAGCTGCTCTCAGCCTGGTTCGTGTTTATTTTCCCCACTGGTGTAAAAACCAACAGTGCACATTCATGAGTGCTGTTCAAAGCAACTGCAACAGGACACACATACAAGGTCTCTTAGATAATAAACCGATCCTTTAATTTTTTTTTAACTATATGGATTTGAATGACGTGCGATTACACCAATCATGCTTGAACCCTTGTGCGCATGCGTGAGTTTTTTCACGCGTGTCGGTGACGTCATTTCCCTGTGGGCAGGCCTTGAGTGAGATGTGGTCCCGCCCTCTCGGCTGAATTCCTTTGTTTCACACGCTGCTCGAGACGGCGCGCGTTGCTTTATCAAAATTTCCCTTACCAAAAAGTAGTATATGCAAGTATGTTTCAAGTATACTTCTAGTTTACTTTTTATATACTTATCAGTACTATTTTTTGGTAAGGGTTTTTCTGGACCTGTGAGGAATATCCGAGTGGACACTATTCGAGAAATTAAGCTGGTTTTTGGTGAAAAGTTTAACGGCTGATGAGAGATTATGGGGTGTTTCTGTCGGTGTAAGGACTTCCCACGGAGCGGGACGTCGCGCAGCGCTTCCAGGCGCCGTCGTCGGTCTGTTTCGACTTGAAAACATCCTAATTTAAGGCTTAATTCACCCAGGACGTCGTGAGAGAACAGAGAAGATTCAGAAGAGGCCGGCATGAGGACTTTATGCAGACATTCCACTGTTTATGGACATTTTTTAATGAAAGACGTGCGCGCAAATTCGCCGAGTCGTTTCCGTGACGACTTGGCAAATCTGTGTGCGCCGTGACAGGAAAAACACCTCAGTGTTGAAAACCATTTGTAAAATTCAGGCGGCTTTTGATGGCTTTCAACAAGTGAGTAACTGAGAAATTGTTTAACAGTTTGGGCATGTTCCAACTTGCCCGTTAAGGTTTCCAACGGAGGTGTTTTTCCTGTCGCGACCCCCCGCGGTCGGGTCCGGCCCGACATGCGACTCTGCCCGCACGTTCTTTCATTACAAAATGTCCGTTAACAATGGAATGTCCGAATAAACTCCTCATGCCGACTTCTTCTGAAAGTTCTCTGACGACTTACTGGATCAACAGAGCCTGAAATGTGGAAGTTTTCAACTTGAAACGGCGAGACGCTGCCACCTCGAAGCGCAGATCGCCATCAGGCGCCGTGGGCCGTCCTTACGGCGACACTACCAGACCAAAATCTCTCATCAGCCGTTAAAATTTTTACCGAAAACCAGCTGAATTTATCGAATGGTGTCCACTCAGTTGTGCCTTAGAGTTTTGAAAAAATTTTGATCAAACAAAGCAGCAGTCTCTGAGCCATTCCTAAACAATGAAAAAAATGACGAGAGGGTGGGCGACTCCTCACTCAAAGACTGCCCACAGGCGAATGACGTAACCGACAGGCGTGAAAAAACTCTTGCATGCCCACGAGGGTTCAAGCATGTCTGATGTAATCACACGTGATTCAAATCCATATCAATCAATCAATCAATCAATTTTTTTATATAGCGCCAAATCACAACAAACAGTTGCCCCAAGGCGCTTTATATTGTAAGGCAAGGCCATACAATAATTATGTAAAACCCCAACGGTCAAAACGACCCCCTGTGAGCAAGCACTTGGCTACAGTGGGAAGGAAAAACTCCCTTTTAACAGGAAGAAACCTCCAGCAGAACCAGTGTTAAAGATTTTGTATATATGTTATCACTGTTAAACATTTGTACCTTTGTCTTCTTTCTCATGAGAACGGTGTTGTGCTGTTTTGCACCAACCCTGAGAATGTACGTGTTATTCAACCTTGTTTTAGCATGCTGGGGTCAATCTGAACTGGGAATGAAGAGCTGGATGTACTTATTATTATTATAATACAACTTTGTTTTTGTAGCCGCTAACAGCTGGGAGTGAAGCATGACGGGGTCAGGCTGAACTGGGAGTAAGAGAACTGAAGGTTGTTTTGACTGTTGTGATGTGATGCTTAGTGTGAAGGAGTGTGAAGGACAGGACACTTCAGGCAGATGCAGAACAGCTGATAACTGCAACAGACGAACGAGATGTGCTGACCTTCGACGATAAGAGTAAAAGAAAGAAACTGTTTTTCCTTACAGCTGCACTTATTGACGTATGTGTTTATGTTACGGGAAGAAACTTGTCTCGCGTTGTCCCCCCCCCCCTTAGGACAAGTTTTATGATGTAATGAGGGCTTCTCTAATAAAAAGAGCGGGAGCACAGGCCAGACTTTAGTGTAGCCTTGGTGTACAGCCTGGCTGCACTCCGCGCGAGATTAATTTGACTTTCTGTCTCACTGGTGTTTCTTGACTCTGTTTGTCTTATCAAGGTTTTAAGAATGTTTGGAGGAGAAAATACCCAACATTGACTGGGGGCTCGTCCGGGATCTCAACAACACCGGAGGTGTCCAGCGGAGGTCATCAAGTCCAGACGTAAACCGCGGCAGCAGCACAGGCAGGGAGGGCCACCATGTGGTCCCCTGATTTGTTGGAACTGTGGGAGAGAGGGACATATGTATAGAAATTGTCCGAATCCACCTACTGAGGGAGCAGCAGGAGGAATTCCACAACGGAATAATCCTCCGCAGCCACAGTATCCACAATGACTAGAATCCATAATCTATGATTCCACATCAGATAGGCAGTCTGATTGTGATATGGATCTGTGTGCCTTACTGGGAAATCCGGTACCAAAACCAGAAGTGACTTTGTTGGTAAATGGACGACCAGTGACATTCCTTTGTGATACAGGAGCATGTAGAACCACATGTAATGACAACATACCTGTCCATCAATTGAGCAACGAAATTTTTAGGGTTCGCTCTGCAAATGGACAAACATCAGATGTCCCTATCACTAAACCCATAACGTTGACAGATCCATTTGGCCTGACATGTACTATGTCAGTGTTGAACATGCCACAATGTCCAGTTAACCTCTTAGGACGAGACGGATTGACTGCATTGGGCTTGTCCATAATTGTGTACAAGGGAAATTAGTTGTTGAGCGCACAGGAGGCGTTAACATGGTGAGAGAAGAAAGCGATGACCCCACATTCCACTATTACTATACATTTGACATTTCAGAAGAAGATGCTGCAGGATGGGGTAAAGATGTCGTCTTGCAAGCGACAGCCCTACTGAAACATCCTGAACAAAAGATGTCACCACCTGACCTGCATGTCACAATGTGGCATAAAGATCCTCCAGGTCCGGATGGTGACTATGAAAACAAATTGAAAAACATTTCACCTGTGAAGCTGACAATAACCGATTTGATTCATGATGGCAACTCAACAGCTGTCATAACAGTGACAGGTGCCACTGAAGATGTTTTAAAATTGAGATTCACAGGTATGCCATTACATGTGTCACTTTGTAAGCCATATTTGACAGAATGGCAAGAATTGGGACTGACAGTCATAACAGCTTTGTCAGCCACTGATTGGAGCAGAGTTGGACCACGAACGGAGTTCAGTCCATCAACTAAATTGTATAAAGTGCCAGTTAATGTCTCATTAGTGCTGACAGCCGGAACACATATTGATGTGTCCACTTCACAATCCTGAGTGTTTCAGTTGAGTCCTGAAGAAGATGATCTTCTTTCTTCAGTACCATCAGGATTGTGGACAACAGGTCCTTCAGACGTAGGACTGATTAAAAATGCACAACCTGTAGTTATAAGACCAAAAACAGAATACAGACCATGTGTAAGACAGTATCCATTGAAACCTGATGCAATTGAAGGAATTAGGCCAGTAATAGAGGATTTATTAACAGCAGGAGTAATAGTGCCATGTCCAGATTCACCATGTAACACACCCATATTTCCTGTAAAAAAGGCTCCGCCCTCAGTGGGGTGGAGAATGATTCAAGATCTGCAGGCAGTAAATGCTGCTGTGATTAAAAGAGCACCATGTGTCCCAGATCCACACACCTTGTTAAATTCGCTGAGACCAAATTCTAATAGTTTCTCAGTAATTGACATAAGTAATGCATTTTTCTCTGTGCCAGTACACCCAGATAGTCAATTCTGGTTTGCTTTTACCTTTAAAGGACAACGATATACATTCACCAGACTACCGCAGGGTTACGCCGAGAGTCCAACTATTTATTCTCAAGTCATGTCAGCATGTTTAGCCAATTTCGTTCCGCTGGCAGATAGCCAACTATTAGTGTATGTTGATGACATTTTGATTGCCTCTAACACACGAGAAAACTGCATAACTGACACAGTAGCATTATTATGTTTCTTATTTGATAATGGCCACAAAGTGAGTAAAAACGAAGTTCAGTTGTGTAGGGATAAAGTAAAATATTTAGGACATGAATTTTCAGCCACAGGGCGCACGATCCTGTCTGACAGGAAGGAAGCAATTTTGCACGCTCCAAAACCACAAACCAAAAAGCAGATGATGTCATTTCTTGGACTGACTAATTACTGCAGGGCATGGATTCCCTGCTATGCAGAATTGACTAGTCCACTTTCTGATTTGATGTACAAGGATGATATTTCAATGTCAACCGTGTTGGAATGGAACAAAGAAGCTGAGGAAGCTTTTGTAAAAGTAAAACAAACATTAGTGTCATCCACAGTTTTGGCACTACCAGATTATAGTAAACCATTCATTCAAACAGTTGATTGTAAGAATAAGTTCATGACTAGTGTTTTGGTTCAAGTGTATGGCTCAAAATTGAGGCCAGTTGCCTACTACTCATCTAAATTGGATGCAGTAGCAAGTGCTCTACCACCATGTGTACAGGCTGTTGTTGCAGCCTCTATGGCTGTTCAAAGTAGCAGTAATGTTGTTCTATTCCATCAGCTGACATTGAAAGTTCCACATGCAGTTTCTGCACTTTTGTTGCAGACGAACATGAGCCTCTTGTCCCCAGCAAGACATCTTTCGTGCATGTCCTTGCTATTATCACAACCACACCTTACGGTAGAGCGCTGTACAACATTGAATCCATCCACATTGATACCTTTACCTGAGGATGGTGAGCCGCACAATTGTCTTGATGTAGCAACAGTCTGTACGAAAGCACGCCCGGACCTCCGGGACACACCCATCCCAAACAGTACAATTGTGTATGTGGATGGTTCTTCCACTAAAAATGCTTATGGACAAACACAATCTGGATATGCTGTTGTCACAAATTCAGAAGTATTGGACTCTGCTTCATTGCCATCGTCATTTTCAGCACAAGCAGCTGAATTAGTTGCTTTAACTGCAGCTTGCTATCTGTTTAAAGGTACAGCTGTAACAATTTATACAGACAGCCAGTACGCTTTCAGCACAGTGCATGTGTTTGCAAAACTGTGGGAAGAGCGTGGAATGGTGACATCATCTGGAGAGCCGGTGACTCATGCCACTCTCCTAACTGCACTACTGCAAGCTGTGAAATTGCCTCAACAAATTGCTATATGCAAATGTGCGGCTCACACCAAAGGCTCTGACAGTGTTTCAAAAGGGAATGATTTTGCTGACAGAGCAGCAAAAGAGGCAGCAGCAGCTTCTTCTATTTTTGTTGTACAGGAAACCACTCCAGATTTGCATTTAGGTCGTACACTGCTTGCTGACATGCAACAGCAGGCAACTGACAGAGAAAAACAAATGTAGATAACTAAAGGAGCTACATATGCAAATGATTTGTACGTGTGACCACAAAGGAAACCCATATTGCCAAAAAATATGTTTAAATGGGCGGCTATTATGAGCCATGGCGTGACGCATGTCTCATCAGGGGGTATGATATCGCAATTGCAATCTATTTTTTGTCTTTATGGGTTCGATGCATATGCAAAACAGCATTGTAGAGCATGCATGACATGTGCAAAACACAATTCACAAGGCAATTTGAGACCCCAAAGAGTCAAATTTCCAACACCACAATATCCCTTTCAAGTGATTCATATGGATTATATACAGCTGAGTAAACATGAAGGGAAGGAATTTTGTTTAGTCGTAATTGATGCCTTCTCAAAATGGGTAGAATTGTTCCCTACAAAACATGCAGATGCACTTACAGTGGCTAAGGCATTGTGCAAAGACATCATTCCACGATTTGGAATACCAGAAACAGTTTATTCAGATAATGGAGCGCATTTTGTTAATACAATAGTGCAATACGTAGGAGAAGCGCTACAGGTCAATCTCAAAAATCATTGTGCTTATCATCCACAAAGTGCCGGATTAGTGGAAAGGATGAATGGAACAGTAAAAAACAGACTTAGAAAGACAATGGAGGAAACAGGCAGACCATGGACACATTGTGTAGATTTGGTAAAAATGTATATAAACATAACTAGTACCATGGGGTTGACACCGTATGAAACATTGTTTGGCAGAAAATATCGATTGCCATATTATGGGCAAATTTGGGATGTACCTGAGGAAGCCAATTTGGCGGATTACATGAGAAAAATGTTAGAAGGACAACGAGGGAGAGTTCCAAACACTGATGATCCCATTTAGGAGGACCCTAAAGTGGTACCTGGAGACTGGGTGTTGATAAGAAGCATCAAGAGAAAACACTGGCATTCACCTAAATGGGAAGGGCCCCATCAAGTACTACTCACAACACCCACAGCTTTGAAAATTGGGGAAAGAAGTACATGGATTCATTTAACTCACTGTAAGAAAGTCATTTCTGCAGACACAGACAAACAGTAAGAACAGTAGGACAAGACTAGTAATAGTGTGTGAGCTTGGTGTTAAGATCCAGGTTAGACACGAAAGCTAGCAGAAGACATTAAGAAGCCACTGTTCTGAACATAGGTGTGCTGTAGTGCGCAGAAATGGCGAAAGAAAAAAACAAAAAGAACGAGGGTTTCTGGACCCCATGGACAGTCCTTGTTATGCTACTTTTCTTTTTTGGATTGGGCTTATTATTAAAAGCCATAAGCATGGGACATGATAATAAGGATCACCTCTGCAGATTGCAGAGACCAAAAAGAAGTAACGAAGACCCCAGTCCAATGATAAATGCCACAGTACATAGCTGTGATAGGAACAATGCGTACCGATTTGGTGTACAAGCCTGCATTCCTAGAAATGCTTCTGTGGTCATCTCTGTACCATATAGTGCTCTTACCCATGGAATGCAGGATGGTGACAGAGGGACTAATTACGGAAATAGTTTCTCATGGTATATGACCAATGATCAACAAGATAAGAGATGGGAAACGTTGGTAGCCGATGAATGGAGTAGATGGACACCAAGATGGGCACAAACCGAGTGGGCTAAGTACCAGAGTCAAATTCTCAAAATGTATCAAACAGAGGATAAGCTGTCTATAGTGGTGAATACCACAGAAAAAGGAACCATATTCCCACCTGATATAGAGGGAGACTGTTGGTTGTTCCTCCTTTGGGTATACAAACCAGGAAAAGATCCGTATTTCCATTTTTTCCTCTGTGAAACAGATAGAGTACAGCAACCAATATTGACCGAATTAAGTACGTCAAAGGGGGTGTCCATACAAGCAAAGGGGATGTCCGTACAAGGCACAAAAGACATGAAGGCAGATGACTGGTTCCTAGTAACTACAGGAATTAGTGGACAAAATAACAATTGGCTGTTAATGGCAGAACAAGCAGGACTAGCAGCAAAGAAGGACTGTGTTGTATGTATGGGACCCAGACCTATATTACAGGTAATACCGGCAGCATTACCCAAAGACTGTCTGCTGACTGTTATGACACAGACATACATTGCAGCAAACAACAATTGTTCTAAGTGGGACAAGATCTATCCATTGACCAAATTGACTAAGATTAAACCTTTATTTTCAAGCAAAGTTGGGCATGCTAACCATACATGTGTACACTTGACAGGGACAAGTAAGACTTTGGGTAGCTTAAACCACACTGCCTGGTGTAAGAATGTGGTCCATAGTACTCCCACATTCAAACCTGTCAGTAGGAGTGACGTATGGTGGTGGTGTGGTGATAACAGAATTTTTGACAGACTGCCACGGAATGTGTCAGGTTATTGTGCATTAATATCATTATTGTTACCAGTTGAAGCCATACCCATGACCCCTGAAGACGTTACGACACATGCAGCCTCTCTTATTCCTGAAGATTGGCAGAAAGGCATAGCCAGACATAGAGTAAAAAGAGATTGGAAAGGAGTGGGAAATCCAACATTTATTGATGCAATAGGAGTCCCCAGAGGAGTGCCTGACGAGTATAAACTGGTTGATCAAATAGCAGCTGGATTCAAATCTTCCATCTGTTGGTGGTGTTCAATTAATAAAAACGTGGACAGAATAAACTACATCCACTACAATGTACAGAAATTAGGAAATTGGACTGAGGAAGGATTTAAGGCTGTCCATTCACAGTTAGAAGCCACGTCCCTTATGGCCTTCCAGAACCGTATTGCTCTGGATATGTTGTTGGCAGAGAAAGGAGGTGTTTGTGCCATGTTCGGAGAACAATGCTGCACATTCATTCCCAACAACACGGCTGCAGACGGCAGTCTCACTCAAGCCATCGACGGGCTGAGGACGTTGAACAGGAAGATGAAAGAGCACAGTGGAGTAAACACCGAAGGCTGGGATTGGTGGCTGGAAGGGATGGGAAAATGGAGGTCTTTGATTTCTTCACTATTAGTGTCTATAGCAGTATTTGCTGCAATTCTAACATTGTGTGGATGTTGTTGTATTCCATGTCTCCGAGGCCTTGTAAATAGAATGATAACCACAGCAATAAGTCCAGGACCAGGAGGGGGACCAGCATCATATCCACTCCTGGGGCAAGACGACACCGAGGAGGACGATGACTCCCATGACCTGTACCCAGACCAATGGAAGTATGATGACCCAGACACCGATGATGGTGACAATGATGACATCACCTCTGGGGTGTAAGCCTATAGAACATACCATGATGAACCTCTTAGTGAAAATCTCAAAAAAGAAGTGCTAAGCTGGGTGATGCCTACTGTATGTTTAACAGGCGATAAAGAGGAGGGGAATGTTAAAGATTTTGTATATATGTTATCACTGTTAAACATTTGTACCTTTGTCTTCTTTCTCATGAGAACGGTGTTGTGCTGTTTTGCACCAACTGTGAGAATGTACGTGTTATTCAACCTTGTTTTAGCATGCTGGGGTCAATCTGAACTGGGAATGAAGAGCTGGATGTACTTATTATTATTATAATACAACTTTGTTTTTGTAGCCGCTAACAGCTGGGAGTGAAGCTTGACGGGGTCAGGCTGAACTGGGAGTAAGAGAACTGAAGGTTGTTTTGACTGTTGTGATGTGATGCTTAGTGTGAAGGAGTGTGAAGGACAGGACACTTCAGGCAGATGCAGAACAGCTGATAACTGCAACAGACGAACGAGATGTGCTGACCTTCGACGATAAGAGTAAAAGAAAGAAACTGTTTTTCCTTACAGCTGCACTTATTGACATATGTGTTTATGTTACGGGAAGAAACTTGTCTCGCGTTGTCCCCCCCCCTTAGGACAAGTTTTATGATGTAATGAGGGCTTCTCTAATAAAAAGAGCGGGAGCACAGGCCAGACTTTAGTGTAGCCTTGGTGTACAGCCTGGCTGCACGCCGCGCGAGATTAATTTGACTTTCTGTCTCACTGGTGTTTCTTGACTCTGTTTGTCTTATCAAGGTTTTAAGAATGTTTGGAGGAGAAAATACCCAACAACCAGGCTCAGGGAGGGGCAGTCTTCTGCTGGGACTGGTTGGGGCTGAGGGAGAGAACCAGGAAAAAGACATGCTGTGGAGGGGAGCAGAGATCGATCACTAATGATTAAATGCAGAGTGGTGCATACAGAGCAAAAAGAGAAAGAAACAGTGCATCATGGGAACCCCCCAGCAGTCTACGTCTATAGCAGCATAACTAAGGGATGGTTCAGGGTCACCTGATCCAGCCCTAACTATAAGCTTTAGCAAAAAGGAAAGTTTTAAGCCTAATCTTAAAAGTAGAGAGGGTGTCTGTCTCCCTGATCTGAATTGGAAGCTGGTTCCACAGGAGAGGAGCCTGAAAGCTGAAGGCTCTGCCTCCCATTCTACTCTTACAAACCCTAGGAACTACAAGTAAGCCTGCAGTCTGAGAGCGAAGCGCTCTATTGGGGTGATAGGGTACTACGAGGTCCCTAAAATAAGATGGGACCTGATTATTCAAAACCTTATAAGTAAGAAGAAGAATTTTTAATTCTATTCTAGAATTAACAGGAAGCCAATGAAGAGAGGCCAATATGGGTGAGATATGCTCTCTCCTTCTAGTCCCCGTCAGTACTCTAGCTGCAGCATTTTGAATTAACTGAAGGCTTTTTAGGGAACTTTTAGGACAACCTGATAATAATGAATTACAATAGTCCAGCCTAGAGGAAATAAATGCATGAATTAGTTGTTCAGCATCACTCTGAGACAAGACCTTTCTGATTGTAGAGATATTGCGTAAATGCAAAAAAGCAGTCCTACATATTTGTTTAATATGTGCTTTGAATGACATATCCTGATCAAAAATGACTCCAAGATTTCTCACAGTATTACTAGAGGTCAGGGTAATGCCATCCAGAGTAAGGATCTGGTTAGACACCATGTTTCTAAGATTTGTGGGGCCAAGTACAATAACTTCAGTTTTATCTGAGTTTAAAAGCAGGAAATTAGAGGTCATCCATGTCTTTATGTCTGTAAGACAATCCTGCACTTTAGCTAATTGGTGTGTGTCCTCTGGCTTCATGGATAGATAAAGCTGGGTATCATCTGCGTAACAATGAAAATTTAAGCAATACCGTCTAATAATACTGCCTAAGGGAAGCATGTATAAAGTGAATAAAATTGGTCCTAGCACAGAACCTTGTGGAACTCCATAATTAACTTTAGTCTGTGAAGAAGATTCCCCATTTACATGAACAAATTGTAATCTATTAGACAAATATGATTCAAACCACCGCAGTGCAGTGCCTTTAATACCTATGACATGCTCTAATCTCTGTAACAAAAGTTTATGGTCAACAGTATCAAAAGCAGCACTGAGGTCTAACAGAACAAGCACAGAGATGAGTCCACTGTCCGAGGCCATAAGAAGATCATTTGTAACCTTCACTAATGCTGTTTCTGTACTATGATGAATTCTAAAACCTGACTGAAACTCTTCAAATAGACCATTCCTCTGCAGATGATCAGTTAGCTGTTTTACAACTACCCTTTCAAGAATTTTTGAGAGAAAAGGAAGGTTGGAGATTGGCCTATAATTAGCTAAGATAGCTGGGTCAAGTGATGGCTTTTTAAGTAATGGTTTAATTACTGCCACCTTAAAAGCCTGTGGTACATAGCCAACTAACAAAGATAGATTGATCATATTTAAGATCGAAGCATTAAATAATGGTAGGGCTTCCTTGAGCAGCCTGGTAGGAATGGGGTCTAATAAACATGTTGATGGTTTGGATGAAGTAACTAATGAAAATAACTCAGACAGAACAATCGGAGAGAAAGAGTCTAACCAAATACCGGCATCACTGAAAGCAGCCAAAGATAACGATACATCTTTGGGATGGTTATGAGTAATTTTTTCTCTAATAGTTAAAATTTTGTTAGCAAAGAAAGTCATGAAGTCATTACTAGTTAAAGTTAATGGAATACTCAGCTCAATAGAGCTCTGACTCTTTGTCAGCCTGGCTACAGTGCTGAAAAGAAACCTGGGGTTGTTCTTATTTTCTTCAATTAGTCATGAGTAGAAAGATGTCCTAGCTTTACAGAGGGCTTTTTTATAGAGCAACAGACTCTTTTTCCAGGCTAAGTGAAGATCTTCTAAATTAGTGAGACGCCATTTCCTCTCCAACTTACGGGTTATCTGCTTTAAGCTACGAGTTTGTGAGTTATACCACATCATCCGATCGTCTTCAAATTTGGTCAACATCATCACGACACAATGGTGATCAAAATTTATCAAAAGATTCTAATTAAGTCAAAAGGCGTGGCTGCTAGGGGTCGTCAAACTTTGGCGAGCTTTTCGGAGCACACCATTTCACTTCAAACGGCTGTCACGCACACATACTTCATCGTAGATCCTTCAAACTTGCTGGACATGATGAGGGCTCTGCCCTGAATAGCTACATATATTAGGTTCCCACCTCCGCCATAGCGCCCCCCGGTGGTGGCGGGAAATGTCCTATTTTTACTTTAAGAGGTCCTGATGTCACATACTTAACCCAATCAAATTCATTCCACTTCTAAAACATGCAGAACAAGTTGGTGAACGTAGGTGATGAATGCCGTGAAGTTACGAGTAACGGCATCCGTGTGGCGGCGTGCCGAATATTGCCCATTCGCCATGAAATTACGTTCCTTTTGATGGCTTTAATTTTGTCATATCATCATGAAAAGTGATACACAGGTCGAGCACGACAACCTCTTACAATTCATGGGGCGTCCCCCATGGGCGGGGTAAAATGCCTCAATAGCGCCCCCTTGAAACTTTCAAAAAACCCTCCCCATAGGGGTTTTTTGGAGTAGGGAGATGAAAATTGGAAGGAGTACTTCGAGGATCTCCTCAATCCCATCGTCACGTCTTCCGAAGAGGAAGAAGAGACTGGGGACTCAGAGGCGGACTCATTCTTTACCCAGGCTGAAGTCACCGAGGCGGTTAGTAAGCTCCTCGGTGGCAAGGCTCCTGGGGTGGATGAAATCCGTCCTGAGTACCTTAAGTCTCTGGATGTTGTGGGACTGTCTTGGCTGACACACCTCTGCAACATCGCGTGGCGATTGGGGACACTGCCTCTGGATTGGCAGACCGGGGTGGTGGTCCCTCTGTTTAAGAAGGGGGACCGGAGGGTGTGTTCCAACTATAGGGGGATCACACTCCTCAGCCTCTCCAGTAAGGTCTATTCCAGAGTACTGGAGAGGAGAATTCGACCGATGGTCGAACCTCGGATTCAGGAGGAGCAGTGTGGTTTTCGTCCTGGTCGCGGCACACTGGACCAGCTCTACACGCTCCATCGGGTGCTCGAGGGTTCATGGAAGTTCACCCAACCAGTCCACATGTGTTTTGTGGATCTGGAGAAGACGTTCGACCGTGTCCCTCGGCGCACCCTGTGGGGAGTGCTCCGGGAGTACGGGGTCCGGGGTCCTTTGTTAAGGGCTATCTGGTCCCTGTACGACCGCAGCAGGAGCTTGGTTCGCATTGCCGGTAGTAAGTCAAACCTGTTTCCAGTGCACGTTGGCCTCTGCCAGGGCTGCCCTTTGTCACCGGTTCTGTTCATTATTTTTATGGGCAGAATTTCTAGGTGCAGCCAGGGTGTAGAGGGGGTCTGGTTTGAGAACCACAGAATCTCGTCTCTGCTGTTTGCGGACGATGTGGTTCTGTTGGCTTCATCAAATCAGGACCTTCAGCGTGCACTGGGGCGGTTTGCAGCCGAGTGTGAAGCGTCCAGGATGAAAATCAGCACCTCCAAATCTGAGGCCATGGTTCTCAACCGGAAAAAGGTGCTTTGCCCTCTTCAGGTCAGTGGAGTGTCCTTGCCTCAAGTGGAGGAGTTTAAGTATCGCGGGGTCTTGTTCACGAGTGAGGAACGGATGGAACGTGAGATCGATAGATGGATCGGTGCAGCATCTGCAGTGATGCGGAGAGAGCTGAGTAGGATCTACGTTCCGATCCTCACCTATGGTCATGAGATTTGGCTCATGACCGAAAGAACGAGATCGCGAGTACAAGCGCCCGAGATGAGTTTCCTCTGCAGGGTGGCTGGGCGCTCCCTTAGAGATAAAGTGAGGAGCTCAGTCACTCGGGAGGAGCTCGGAGTCAAGCCGCTGCTCCTCCACATCGAAAGGAGTCAGTTGAGGTGGCTCAGGCATCTTTTCCGGATGCCCCCTGGACGCCTCGCTGGAGAGGTGTTCGGGGCATGTCCTATTGGGAGGAGGCCCCGGGGAAGACCCAGGACACGCTGGAGGGACTACATCTCTCGGCTGGTTTGGGAACGCCTTGGGGTTCCCCCGGAGGAGCTGGGGGAGGTGTGTGTAGATCGGGAGGTCTGGGCGGCTTTGCTTGAGCTGCTACCCCTGCGACCCGAATCCGGATAAAGCGGAAGAAAATGGATGGATGGATGGATGGATGGATGGAGATGAAAATTGGTACACGTGTGACTTGAATAGATGTACAAAAAAGTCTCTTGCACCATGGGTCTTCTCCAAACAGGAAGTCGGCCATTTTGAATTTTCTTGTCATTTTGGCGTGATTTCCACATGTTGTATTTGAACAAACTCCTCCTTGGGATTTTGTCCAATGCACTTCAAATTTCTTCCATATTATCCAGAGATGATACTGATCAAAAGTTGTCGAAAGCTTTTCTCTATGTCGAAGGGTGTGGCCGCTATGGCACCACCATTTTGACCCTTCGCCATGGAACATTATACTTAAACAGGTACTGATGTCACATACTTAACACCATCAACTTCCTTCCACTTCTAAAACATGCAGAACAAGTTGGTGAACGTAGGCGATGATCACCATGAAGTTACGAGTAACGGCGTCTGTGTGGCGGCGTGCCGAATATCGCCCCTTTGCCATGAAATTACGTTCTTCCTTTTGACGGCTTTAATTTCGTCATATCATCATGAAAATTGATACACAGGTCAAGCACAACACCCTCTTACAATTCATAGGGGCGTCGCCCATGGGCGGGGCAAAATGCCTCAATAGTGCCCCCTTGAAAAGTTCAAAAACCCCTCCCTATAGGGGTTTTTTTGGAGTAGGGAGATGAAAATTGGTACACGTGTGACTTGCATAGACGTACAAAAAAGTCTCTTGCACCATGGGTCTACTCCAAACAGGAAGTCTGCCATTTTGAATTTTCTTGTCATTTTGCCATGATTTCCACATGTTGTATTTCAACGAACTCCTCCTATGGATTTTGTCCAATGCACTTCAGATTTCTTTAACAGCATCCAGAGAGATACTGACCAAAAGTTATCGAAAGCTTTTCTCTATGTTGAAGGGTGTGGCCACTATGGCGCCGCCATTTTGACCCTTCGCCATGGAACATCAATTCATTATAACTCCTTCATGCTTTGCCTGATTGACTTGAAACTTCACGTGTGATAACGGTTGGCCCCTGAACACACCTGACCTCTCTGTTTGAACACTGAGCGCCCCCTACTGGATGAACCATCAACATGTCATAACTCCTCCATGCATTGTGTGATTTGCTTGAAATTTTAACTGTGTGATGAGTGATTGCGTCTGTACGCACATGCCCACATCTGGTCACAAGGGGACCCACTGCCCTGGGTAGGCGGTCGCGCGGAACAAGGGCCCGTATATGACTGCTTGCAGTCCTAGTTTGTATTTGTTCTTGTGCTGAGCTGCAGGTCTGCACTCTTACATAGTTTACCTTCTCTGACCATGAGCTGCGTCGACAGAGAAAATGTGGAGATGTGTGGAGTTATGCTGTATTTTGTGGACATGTCCTGTCTCTGGCAGTCAGTCTGTGAGCAGGACTTTGGACTTTATTCAAAAACAATTGCGAGAGAATTTAAGGTGAGAGCGAGCAGCTGCCTGCAGTCAGGCTGCAATCAGCAGTTTTTTTCTGTACTCTCTGAGCGTGTAATGTTACTGCATTGTGCACACGGTATAAAAACAGTCCTGTGTGATTTGTACTTCGGGAACAATGGAACACAGCAGGAATCAGAAATTGGCATCTGTCAGATCCCGTTATATATAACCAGCTCTCCGTCTCTGGGGTCCGACCTTCGTGCCTCCATGGGTATTACCCGGCAGGGCTGCACAAAAGCTGTTCAAGCTGGTGGCGAGGAGATTCGTCTAGCCGCTCACTGCCTCCATCCGGACGTCCACCCCGCTGACGCTGATCTCGCACCCCGGTCGAATAGCCTCCTCTGGAACCAGGATACGAGCCGGCCACGCCCGTTAACGGCAGCTCTCCTCTTATGGATCAGGGCTCTTGGAATGTTGCTAGATTTTAAATTTAGTGACTCGTACAGCGAGTCCCCAGGATGCGTTGATTTCATTAAAAACCAGACTAACCTTTTAGAGCACTTTTTTATGTTATACACCCAAAAAAAAAAAACTTTAACTTTTACACCTTAAGAAGAATCAATAAATCCAATGTCCGAGCCTTAACACTTTAACTGCATGCTTGGAAATTTATTGCAGGTTTTGCAAGTGCTGACAACATAATCAAAATCGGTTATATGATGATAATTTCACAACAGTAATTCAAATATAATCAGAATAATAATTGGCAGAGATTTTTGTTTTTGATTCAATAATGCTGTCTGATCTTACTCTGACTGGACTGGATTAACTTCTTAACAATTTTTCTAGGAGTGAGGGAAGGAGGTTTTTTGATGTTAAAATCCCCAGTTCGATGAACTTGATCTCCTCTTCATCAGCTATTAGTTGTTAGCTGACCACGATCCTTGTGTGATGTTGTAATCCTTCAGGAAATAAATCCACATAAGAGTTTATTCCTTCTTCAATCAACCAAAAGTTGATCTAATCCATTCTGGTATGATGTGATGATCCTTGAGAGAGAAAACGTTGAAACTTCCCCACTCAGACTTAAGGCCAGTGATTATTCTCCAATGCTCTGCTACTCCGTGACTGGACGGCCTGAGTGGGAGTTGAAAACTCTCTCAAATAATCTCTTATGTCTCCAATCCTCTCGCTCCACGATTCCAATTGCAGCTCACAAGTTGGTCAAGTCTTGTGATCTCCTCGTAGCAGGGGAGAAGTGACAACAGCACCTCTCCCTGGAAGAATAACCCCGTTTCCGGTTGTTGTACAGTTTTTATACGAAAACTCTTGTTATTGTTGAGTTGATCTTGGTTACCATGGGGATGATGGTGACTCAAAACCTCCTCCCTGCTCCTTCCTTTTACTGGAAGCCATCTGCGGAACTTATTTCTCGTAACTTATGTCTCGGCTGCCAGTAACTAGCTCCAGTTCCTCTTTTCTGTTAACACGTCACCTTTTCTGAGAATTCATTCCTTTTAAAATCATGTCTTTTAGAATCACATCAATCATATTCAATCATTTCATTACAACTTTCTTTCACATAAAAACAATTCATATGATCATATACAACATTTTCATTCCTTATTATTCATTTCATATTCTATCACATCTTAATTATTGATCAGTCGTTTTTATCATCAGCTCTTCTGGCCTTGCTTGCGACATCACTAACTTCTTTTTTCTCTGCCTCTGCACTAAAAACAACTTCTTTAGTTCCTCTTCCTCCTGACTGCAATGAAAAACAACTTCTTTCAGTTCCTCTTTCTCTGTAACTGCACCCTTTATGAAAAACAACTCTTTCCTCTTTCTTCTGACTGCAATGAAAAGCAACTCATATAATCATTCATTTTACTTATTTGTCACATACTTTTTCTAATCAACTTTTACTTTTTATTACATTAATAGTTCATTTAATCATCCTTGTTATGTTGGAATCATTTTAGACATATTCCATCGTCTTCACCACTGAGTTCATTCCATGGGCCTCCCCATCTGCAATGGAAAAGTCCAGTATGACCTCACTTACTCCAGGAAAGTACCAAACACTGTTCAGTTTATTCCAACAACGTGTGTATTAATCCAATGGCACGTATTATATTCCAAGATGAAAACAAGCTGAAAGCAAGCTTAAAGTCATCTTTCTTGACACATCAGTTAACGTATTGTAAGGGTGTGGCTTCCAGTCACGTTGCATACCGTTGCTTTGCATTGTCCTTTGCATTGTCCTTTGCATCCCTCGCGGTGTTGAGTTACATCACCTCAGCACGAGGTTGCATCCACTTGATGTCGTCATGACACCACATGACGCAACACTAAGTGGGCCCGGTGTGAAAGGGGCTATAACCAGTGCCCAAAGCCAATGCAACAATGAATGAACTTACCACAGTAGAACCCACAGCGTGTCTCCGTACTCCCAACCAGAAAGGAATCCCCCACGCAGACCAGACCTCGGCCCTGGAGCGTCCAGCGTTTGATGTAGCACTTGCCCAAACAGTTGCCCAGGAGCACGCAGCTCGCCGCCACACGGAACCCACTCCAGGTGGTGTGTGTATGACGTACAGTGTGCATGCTCTGGCTTTCAAGGCCATGTTAGTGCTGCCCACCATCTACCTTTAAGCTACACCGCACACCAACATGCCACAAATGCATTGATTGGCAGAGTAAAATACATGTAGTAAATATGAATTCTTACCTGTTTAGTTTCAGTGGGATTCATCTGAAACAATAATCATCCTGAGATTATCCAAAACGGTCTAAATGGTGAAGAAACATCCCTCTGTACACAGCTGTGCCATGAGAGCTCCTCTCTCCTACCACATCTTAAGCCTGGTTCTCAAGGCAAGATAATTAGGCCGATATCGGACCCGATCTTCCCCTTCCGACAATCTTAAGGACGCCCCGACAATCGTGATGACACTAAAGATAATCTTATCAGATATTCCTGCCACGTGTGGTGTGTTCAGAGTGCTCTGATCTGCTCGGAAGGACGTCAGGAGCACTCAGATCACAAATCAGGGATATTCAACATGTTGGATTGTCTTGGCTGAAGTTACTCTGAAGTCATATTTAATCTTGAGAGATTTTGCGAGATTTCCTGTCTGAACTGGGAATGCCCGTGTGTCTGTGTGGCGTTCGCCACACAAAGTACGACCAAACCTGTCAGATCTATGTTTTTTTTATTTTTTTTATCTCCACATGTGTGGTCTCTCAGGTTTTGGAAACCTACAGATACTTTTAAATCTTGTCGTGTGAACTAGTCATTAGCGATACCATCAGCCACAAAAAAAAAGAAAAAAAAAAGACAAAATCGGCCCGTTTTGTTTTTGTGTCGAGCAGATGATAACACTTCTTTCAGATCCAATAGTGGATGGCACCAGATTTCCAAGGGACTAGGAATGGAAACACTGTAACCTCCAAAGTGAACCTGGACTACACTACCCACAGTGCTCCCTACATTGACCGGCCAATCACGTTTTGTGCTTAATGATGACATCATCAGCAAGCGACAGCCAGTCTGCCATAAATAAACCATGGGGCTGTATATAAGAACTAGAGAGCGCAGTAGCGCTGAGCCGTGTGCCGACAAGGAGGCGTGATCGGCTTTTTAATTCTGGGCAAGTTAGTGATTTGTGTGCATAGAAGTTCACTTAGTCTCGTCAAGAAACAGGTGGAATATGCTGGAAAGCTGCGCATGTTGGCAAAGTCACAAACGGAGGAACAAGGGAGACAATATTTCCTTCCATAATTAAGTGGTTTTGGTTCTTCTTGTCACTTTGTGATATTTGGATGATAAACAGCTGTATGTCTCCTGACGTACCTGTGTCCCCCGATGACACGGCCCGATGATAACTCTTCACTTATGTCTACTTGATATTTTCCACTGCTAGACCAATGTCTAGTTAAAATACTTGTCGTTAGTGATTAAAATTGTTCGACAAGACTGGGGATTTTTTTTAAAAATTTGCACCTTAAAATAATGCGATTATAATGACCCGCGCTGTGCCGCTCACAGTCACACCCACACATAGAGACGTGTACCCACACCACTGACTTCATGAATGAAACTCTGTCAATAAAGGATAATTGTGTAAAAATATCATATATATATATATATAAATGTATTGTAATGGTTTTAGGAGCTGCGCTGAACAGAGCAGCGGCTCAGCCGAGCAGCGTAGCTTAACAGCGCAGATCCGTGTAACTTTCAACACTAATATTTGGGAATGTGTGTGTGTCAGAGTAAGTTTAATACTTTCCTGACATAATGTAATGTCATTTAATTTTACTGGCTCGATATCCAGGTCAGAACGGTATTTTAACACGTATTTTGCTAACATTTTTCTGAGTGTGTTCAGTCGCAAATTTCCATTGAAAATGCATGCAACATCCGGGTACTTCATCAATATTTTGCCCAGTTAGGAGACGTCATGTCGCTGTCCAGCAAGTGTGCAGCAATGGGACTGCGCTCTCTAGTTTTTATATACAGTTCCATGAAACAAACACACAACAGACAGACTAAAATGTTTGATTTTAGGGTTTACAACCATTTTTGAACTTTGCTCACTTTACCAGAGGGGGAAAAAAAAGTTATTGGACAATGGTCTTGACAGGGTCAGACAGAAGTCAGACTACCAGAGCAAGAATGTTAGCTGAGGAAACTTTTGCGATTTGAAGCGTCAAGCAACCCAGTCCAGTCGAAGATTCAAGCTTCTCTACTATCGGACCTAAAGTTATCGGAAGATAATTGGTCCGATGATGGTTTTAAAACTGATCTGAAAAGCTAATCCCCTAGCAAAAACATTAGCGTTGATAATTATCTGCTATCGGATTAGCTGAACTGTGTCCACCAGTTTTAACTTGCACTTGTAGGTAAATGGTGGCACGCAGGAGTGCAGCAGCCTGACAACTCTCTCGTGCTTTGGACCTACTTTTAACCTTTATTTTTTTCTTTACCTCTACTTTTAACCCTACTAAACTACGTGTTCTATGAAGTACAGCAGAGGGGAGCTACTCCCGATTGGTATGTGTTATGGCAAGGCAGACTCCAAACAGAGTTTTAACTGTAACTTTCCACCGGAGATTGCATAACCAGCAAGCAGCTTGGAGCTCACCTGGGCCAAACAAAGGAGCAGACGGCGTAGGAAGAGGGGCTGCCGAGCCGGTGTCCAGGCTAGGCTACAGAGAGACCCGCACAGACCAGCGTTACCCAGCATCTTCCTCACGAACGCCAGGTCACTGAACAACAAGTTTGATGAGCTATTGGTCACCATTTGAGGCACAGAAAACTGTGCAGGATAGCTGCATCGTCGTCATGATTGAGACCTGGCTTCACCCGGGGGTAGCAGATGAAGCTATCGTGCTAGCAGGCCGCACAGCGCACCAAGCCGACCGGACGAGTGACTCGGGGAAAAGCAGAGGAGGACTGGTCATCTACTCCCCTGATTTGAAGTTTATGACACTCAGATGCCGTCCATTTTATTTGGCCCGAGAGCACGCGGTTGTCATGGTAACAGCTGTGTACGTGCCACAGAGTGCTAATGCTAACGTAGCATTAAAGACCCTGCTAACAGCTATGAGCAAACAACAGTGCGCCCACCCGGATGGCATTTTCATTGTGACCGGAGACTTCAACCATGTTGACCTAAGATCTGTGCTCCCTAAGTTTTACCAGCACGTTACATGTGTAACGAGAGGCCATAACGTGCTGGATAAGGCTTCTTACAGTAACATCAAGGATGCATATAAAGTCTCCCCCCTCCCCCACCTCAAACAATCAGACCATCTGTCCCTGTTCCTCACCCCAGCATACAGGCCTCTCATACAAAGAACTCTGCCTGAGGTGAGATCTGTTCGGATCTGGTCTGAAGATGCCATTCCACAGCTCCGGGACTGCTTCTAAACTACCAACTGGGACATCTTCACACAGGAGGACCTCACAGACTACACATCCACTGTCCTGTTATATTAAAACATGCATGGATAATGTCATGGTGGAGAAGAGGGTTAGACATTATCCAAATAAGAAACAGTGGATGAACAGTGAGGTCAAACAGCTGCTGAGAGACTGGGACTCTGCTTTCAGGTCTGGGAACATGGAACTGTACAGCTCAGCCAGATCCAACCTGAAAAGAGGCATAAAATGGGCAAAGGCAGCATACGCTAAGAAGATCAAGGGGCACTTCACAGAGGGGAACCCCCGACGTGTCTGGCAGGGCATTCGTAACCTCGTCAACATGAAAACTTCCTCTTCTAATGCCACCACCACCAACACCAGCACAAGCCTAGCAGAGGAGCTAAATTGGTTCTTTGCTAGGTTTGAAGTTGGTGAGGAAGAGTGTGTCCCCATGCTGCCACCCGCTGACAATCTGGCCCTCACTGCGAGCACTGAAGAGGTCAGGAGGGTGCTCCAGGGTGTGAACCCGTCAAAGGCTGCTGGTCCTGATGGTGTCCAGGGGAGGGTATTGAGGGGCTGTGCAGACCAGCTGGCAGAGTTTTTTACTACCATTTTTAACCTCTCGCTGGCTGCCTAAAATCTGCCACTACCGTGCCCATCCCCAAGAGACAGTCGGTCAGCAGTCTGAATGATTGCAGACCTGTGGCTCTCACTTCAACTGTGATGAAGTGCTTTGAGAGGCTGGTGCTGAGGCACATAAAATCCTTACTGCCTCCCAGCCTTGATCAGCACCAATTCACATAAAGAGCCAACAGGTCCACAGGTGATGCCATCAACACAGCCCTCCACACAGTGTGTCAACATCTTGAACAGTCTGGCAATTATGCGAGGATGTTGTTCGTGGACTTCAGTTCTGCTTTTAACACACTTGTTCCAAGCAGACTGATGTTCAAACTGTGCAGTCTGGGCATTGGAGAGCACACCTGCAGATGGATTGGAGACTTTCTCAGCAACCATCTGCAGTCAGTCAGGATGGGGTCCCACCACTCCTCAGTGCTGACAGTGAGCACTGGGGCCCCTCAGGGCTGTGCGCTCAGCCCCATGCTGTACACTTTATACCCATGACTGCGCACCAACCCACAGCAGCAACATCTTTGTCAAATTTGCTGACCTTTTGTCTGACTTAGTGCTTAGCTCAGATAAGATAATTATAGTGGGCGATTTTAACATCCACACAGATGCTGAGAATGACAGCCTCAACACTGCATTTAATCTATTATTAGACTCTATCGGCTTTGCTCAAAAAGTAAATGAGTCCACCCACCACTTTAATCATATCTTAGATCTTGTTCTGACTTATGGTATGGAAATAGAAGACTTAACAGTATTCCCTGAAAACTCCCTTCTGTCTGATCATTTTTTAATAACATTTACATTTACCCCGATGGACTACCCAGCAGTGGGGAATAAGTTTCATTACACTAGAAGTCTTTCAGAAAGCGCTGTAACTAGGTTTAAGGATATGATTCCTTCGTTATGTTCTCTAATGTCATATACCAACACAGAGCAGAGTAGCTACCTAAACTCTGTAAGGGAGTTAGAGTATTTCGTCAATAGTTTTACATCCTCTTTGAAGATAACTTTGGATGCTGTAGCTCCTCTGAAAAAGAGAGCTTTAAATCAGAAGTGTCTGACTCCATGGTATAACTCACAAACTCGTAGCTTAAAGCAGATAACCCGTAAGTTGGAGAGGAAATGGCGTCTCACTAATTTAGAAGATCTTCACTTAGCCTGGAAAAAGAGTTTGTTGCTCTATAAAAAAAGCCCTCCGTAAAGCTAGGACATCTTTCTACTCATCACTAATTGAAGAAAATAAGAATAACCTCAGGTTTCTTTTCAGCACTGTAGCCAGGCTGACAAAGAGTCAGAGCTCTATTGAGCTGAGTATTCCATTAACTTTAACTAGTAATGACTTCATGACTTTCTTTGCTAACAAAATTTTGACTATTAGAGAAAAAATTACTCATAACCATCCCAAAGATGTATCGTTATCTTTGGCTGCTTTCAGTGATGCCGGTATTTGGTTAGACTCTTTCTCTCCGGTTGTTCTGTCTGAGTTATTTTCATTGGTTGCTTCGTCCAAACCATCGGCATGTTTATTGGACCCCATTCCTGCCAGGCTGCTCAAGGAAGTCCTACCATTATTTAATGCTTCAATCTTAAATATGATCAATCTATCTTTGTTAGTTGGTTATGTACCACAGGCCTTTAAGGTGGCAGTAATTAAACCATTACTTAAAAAGCCATCACTTGACCCAGCTATCTTAGCTAATTATAGGCTAATTTCCAACCTTCCTTTTCTCTCAAAGATTCTTGAGAGGGTAGTTGTAAAACAGCTAACTGATCATCTGCAGAGGAATGGTCTATGTGAAGAGTTTCAGTCAGGTTTTAGAATTCATCATAGTACAGAAACAGCATTAGTGAAGGTTACAAATGATCTTCTTATGGCTTCGGACAGTGGACTCATCTCTGTGCTTGTTCTGTTGGACCTCAGTGCTGCTTTTGATACTGTTGACCATAAAATTTTATTACAGAGATTAGAGCATGTCATAGGTATTAAAGGCACTGCGCTGCGGTGGTTTGAATCATATTTGTCTAATAGATTACAGTTTGTTCATGTAAATGGGGAATCTTCTTCACAGACTAAAGTTAATTATGGAGTTCCACAAGGTTCTGTGCTAGGACCAATTTTATTCACTTTATACATGCTTCCCTTAGGCAGTATTATTAGACGGTATTGCTTAAATTTTCATTGTTACGCAGATGATACCCAGCTTTATCTATCCATGAAGCCAGAGGATACACACCAATTAGCTAAACTGCAGGATTGTCTTACAGACATAAAGACATGGATGACCTCTAATTTCCTGCTTTTAAACTCAGATAAAACTGAAGTTATTGTACTTGGCCCCACAAATCTTAGAAGCATGGTGTCTAACCAGATCGTTACTCTGGATGGCATTTCCCTGATCTCTAGTAATACTGTGAGAAATCTTGGAGTCATTTTTGATCAGGATATGTCATTCAAAGCGCATATTAAACAAATATGTAGGACTGCCTTTTTGCATTTACGCAATATCTCTAAAATCAGAAAGGTCTTGTCTCAGAGTGATGCTGAACAACTAATTCATGCATTTATTTCCTCTAGGCTGGACTATTGTAATTCATTATTATCAGGTTGTCCTAAAAGTTCCCTAAAAAGCCTTCAGTTGGTTCAGAATGCTGCAGCTAGAGTACTGACGGGGACTAGCAGGAGAGAGCATATCTCACCCGTGTTGGCCTCTCTTCATTGGCTTCCTGTTAATTCTAGAATAGAATTTAAAATTCTTCTTCTTACTTATAAGGTTCTGAATAATCAGGTCCCATCTTATCTTAGGGACCTTGTAGTACCATATTACCCCATTAGAGCGCTTCGCTCTCAGACTGCGGGCTTACTTGTAGTTCCTAGGGTTTGTAAGAGTAGAATGGGAGGCAGAGCCTTCAGCTTTCAGGCTCCTCTCCTGTGGAACCAGCTCCCAATTCAGATCAGGGAGACAGATACCCTCTCTACTTTTAAGATTAGGCTTAAAACTTTCCTTTTCGCTAAGGCTTATAGTTAGGGCTGGATCGGGTGACCCTGGACCATCCCTTGGTTATGCTGCTTTAGACGTAGATTGTGGGGGGTTCCCATGATGCACTGTTTCTTTCTCTTTTTGCTCTGTATGCATCACTCTGCATTTAATCATTAGTGATCGATCTCTGCCCCCCTTCACGGCATGTCTTTTTCCTGGTTTTTTCCCTCAGCCCCAACCAGTCTCAGCGGAGGACTGCCCCTCCCTGGGCCTGGTTCTGCTGGAGGTTTCTTCCTGTTGAGAGGGAGTTTTTCCTTCCCACTGTTGCCAGGTGCTTGCTCATAGGGGGTCGTTTTGACCGTTGGGGTTTTTCATGGTTGTTGTATGGCCTTGCCTTACAATATGGAGCGCCTTGGGGCAGCTGTTTGTTGTGATTTGGCGCTATATAAGAAAAAAGTTGATTGATTGATTGATTTGCGGATGACACTAGTGTGGTTGGGCTGATTCACAACGATGAGATGGCCTACAGAGAGGAGGTTCTGAACCTCACTACTTGGTGCTCCCTAAATAACCTGGCACTTAACTCCTCAAAGACAAAGGAGTAGGTGCTAGATTTTAGGTGGTGCGGGGGGAGACACTGTAGAGAGGGTCAGTGACTTCAAGCTCCTGGGAACATACATTTCTCAGGACCTTACATGGGGCCCGTTGGGGTTTTACATAATTATTGTATGGCCTTGCCTTACAATATAAAGCGCCTTGGGGCAACTGTTTGTTGTGATTTGGCGCTATGTAAAAAAATAGATTGATTGAATTGATTGATTGTAAAAAGGCACAGCAGCGTCTGTACTTTTTAAGGTCACTGAGGAAGGTCAACCTGTCCCAGGAAATGCTGCTGTCCTTCTATAGGTGTTCTATAGAGAGCGTCCTCACCAACAACATCTTGGTGTGGTACAGGAGCTGCTCTCAGACTGACAAGAAGGCTCTGGAGAGAGTCAGGAAGTCAGCACAGAACATCATAGGAGCACAGCTGTCCTCTCTGTCAGACATCTATAACACCAGATGTCTGCGCAGGGCCAGAAGCATCAGCTTCGATGGTTCACACCCCGGGCACAGCCTGTTCTCACTGCTGCCCTCAGGAAAGAGGTACCGGTCCATCAAGGCCCTCACATCCAGACTCACCACCATGTTCTACCCAAGTGCAATACGAGTATTGAATGCACATTAGCCTACAGTCTGCACTGTTCATTGCATTTATTTTATAAAGGTGAATGCAATGAACAGTACAGACTTCTATTTATATACAGCTACTGGCTCCTTGTAAATACATGTATATATTCTTATTTGTCTTTTATATTTACTTTTACACCTTTGCACTACAGGAGTTGTCTTTTAATTTCGTTGTACCTTGTGTATGACAATAAAAAGCATTCTATTCTATTCTAAATGGACTGCATTTATATAGTGCTTTTCCATCTGCGTCAGATGCTCAAAGTGCTTTACAATTATGCCTCACATTCACCCCAATGTCAGGGTCCTGCCATAAGATAAGATAAACTTTATTGATCTCACGGAGGAGAAATTCACATTACATCAGCTCTTAAAAAAAACACACACAAGGTGGGTGCAAGTAGAGGAAAATGTTCATCAAACAGCGTGCGCAAGGATACGCAATAATAATAATAATACTTGTAACAATACAATAAAATAAGAAAATGAGGTAGAAATAATATATATATACACATATATATATCTAAACATGATTGGGATTGAAAGAGAGATAGGAGCATCTTATTAACAATATGTGAAATGGAGTTTAGATGTGATAAGGTGATATTAGTGCTGGGATTTGTAATCGAGTTGTTACTGCACGTGATATGTGGACATATTAATATTGCACATGATTTGTGGACATATTTATATTGCACGTGATTTGTGGACATATTAATATTGCACGTGATTTGTGGACATATTTATATTGCACGTGATTTGTGGACATATTTATATTGCTCGTGATTTGTGGACATATTAATATTGCATGTGATTTGTGGACATATTTATATTGCTCGTGATTTGTGGACATATTAATATTGCATGTGATTTGTGGACATATTTATATTGCTCGTGATTTGTGGACATATTAATATTGCATGTGATATGTGGACATATTAATATTGCACGTGATTTGTGGACATATTAATATTGCACGTGATTTGTGGACATATTATTGCATGTGGTTATTTCACAGTGTTATTGTACAGTCTGACAGCAGCAGGGAGGAACGACCTGCGGAATCGTTCCTTCTTGCACTGAGGGTGCCTCAGTCTGTCACTGAACGAGCTGCTCAGCTCCACTAGTCCGGTACAGAGGGTGAGAGGAGTTGTTCATGATGGATTTGAACTTGGCTAACACCCTCCTCTCAGCCACCTCCTCCAGAGAGTCCAGAGGACAGCCCAAGACAGAGCTGGACTTCCTGGCCAGCTTGTTCAGTCTTTCTCTCCCGCTCTGTGCTGCCCGGGGCCCAACACACGACAGCACAGGAGAGCAGAGGCTACAACAGAGTCGTAGAAGGTCTTGAGCAGAGGCCTGCTCACTCCAAAGGATCTCAATCTCCTCAGGAGGTGGAGGCGACTCTGGCCTTTTTTGTACAGGGCGTCAGTGTTATGAGTCCAGTCCAGTTTGCTGTTGAGGTGAACACCTAGGTATTTGAGACCTTCCACAGTCTCTATGTCCTCCCCCTGGATGTTCACCGGTGGGTGAGGTGGTGGTTTCCTTCTGAAGTCTATCACCACCTCCTTCGTCTTACTGGTGTTGAGACACAAGTGGTTGCGCTCACACCAGTCCACGAAGTCTGTGATGACCGACCAGTACTCCAGCTCGTTCCCCTTAGACACGCGACCCACAATGACGGAGTCAATCAGTTCAATCAATCAGTTTTTTATATAGCGCCAAATCACAACAAACAGTTGCCCCAAGGCGCTTTATATTGTAAGGCAAGGCCATACAATAATTATGTAAAACCCCAACGGTCAAACGACCCCCTGTGAGCAAGCACTTGGCTACAGTGGGAAGGAAAAACTCCCTTTTAACAGGAACAAACCTCCAGCAGAACCAGGCTCAGGGAGGGGCAGTCTTCTGCTGGGACTGGTTGGGGCTGAGGGAGAGAACCAGGAAAAAGACATGCTGTGGAGGGGAGCAGAGATCGATCACTAATGATTAAATGCAGAGTGATGCATACAGAGCAAAAAGAGAAAGAAACAGTGCATCATGGGAACCCCCCAGCAGTCTACGTCTATAGCAGCATAACTAAGGGATGGTTCAGGGTCACCTGATCCAGCCCTAACTATAAACTTTAGCAAAAAGGAAAGTTTTAAGCCTAATCTTAAAAGTAGAGAGGGTGTCTGTCTCCCTGATCTGAATTGGGAGCTGGTTCCACAGGAGAGGAGCCTGAAAGCTGAAGGCTCTGCCTCCCATTCTACTCTTACAAACCCTAGGAACTACAAGTAAGCCTGCAGTCTGAGAGCGAAGCGCTCTATTGGGGTGATATGGTACTACGAGGTCCCTAAGATAAGATGGGACCTGATTATTCAAAACCTTATAAGTAAGAAGAAGAATTTTAAATTCTATTCTAGAATTAACAGGAAGCCAATGAAGAGAGGCCAATATGGGTGAGATATGCTCTCTCCTTCTAGTCCCCGTCAGCACTCTAGCTGCAGCATTTTGAATTAACTGAAGGCTTTTCAGGGAACTTTTAGGACAACCTGATAATAATGAATTACAATAGTCCAGCCTAGAGGAAATAAATGCATGAATTAGTTTTTAAGCATCACTCTGAGACCTTTCTGATTTTAGAGATATTGCGTAAATGCAAAAAAGCAGTCCTACATATTTGTTTAATATGCGCTTTGAATGACATATCCTGATCAAAAATGACTCCAAGATTTCTCACAGTATTACTAGAGGTCAGGGTAATGCCATCCAGAGTAAGGATCTGGTTAGACACCATGTTTCTAAGATTTGTGGGGCCAAGTACAATAACTTGTGTGTGTCCTCTGGCTTCATGGATAGATAAAGCTGGGTATCATCTGCGTAACAATGAAAATTTAAGCAATACCGTCTAATAATACTGCCTAAGGGAAGCATGTATAAAGTGAACTTCTGGAGGTGGCAGCTGTCTGTGTTGTAGGCGAAGTACGAGGTGTAAAGGGTGAAGAGGAAAGGCGAGAGGATGGTGCCCTGGGGGGCCCCGGTGCTTAACTTTACCACCTCAGACTGACAGCCGCACAGCCGCACGTACTGTGGGTGGTCAGTGAGGTAGTCGATGGTCCAGGCAGCGAGATGTCCATCCACACCTGCATCCTCCAGCTTCCCCTGCAGCAGCGCCAGTCTGATGGTGTTTAAAGCGCTGGAGAAATCAAAGAACATGGCTCTCATAGCGCTCCCGCCGGTCTCCAGGTGGGTGAGCACTCGCTGCAGTAGGTAGACTGGGTGAACGTGGGGAGGGTGGCGGAGAGGGAGGTGTGGTTAAAGTCCCCGGTGATGAGGAGGCGGGGAGGAATATATGCGCCAGAGGGAGGAATATACGCGCAGAGCACAATCACACTTCCAAACTCCTGTGGGAGATAGTACGGCCTCATGTTCACCGCGAGTAGCTCCATGTCCGAAGAGCAGATCTGATCCTTCATGTGAACATGAACTGCGCTGCACCATCTCTCACTCACATAAACGGCGAGCTCCCCTCCTCTCTTTTTTCCGCTCTCCGCCAGCATCCTGTCCGTGCGGATGAGTGTGAAGCCGTCCATATTAATAACAGTGTCCGGTACATGTTCATCCAACCACGTCTCCGTGAAGCACATGAGACTGCAGCCCTTATACAGCCTCTGGAAACGGGTTAGTGCTGCTAGCTCCTCCGTCGTGTTGCAGAGAGACCTTACATTCTATCTATGGTCATGGGGAATGTAAGTCCTTCTCCGCTTCATCCTTCCACCCTGCAGCCTCTCCGTCTCCTTCGTCTGTCTGCAGGTATGTCCAGGTGCTCAGCATAGTGGGGACCCAGCCCACTGTACAAAGAGTCTCTTAGTCCAAGCTTCTGATCCCGGCTATAAACAATGGGACGTCCTGAGCTGGATTTCCCCGCGCTGCCTCAAATAGTGCAGAAAGCAGCATAAAAATAATCACAAGAGTAACAAAAGTGGGTTTCCCATGTGCACACTTGCACAGGGTACCACCCACTGCAAATAAAGACAAATAAGCACTATTAAAAAGTATTAAAAATAGCGAAAGTAGGAAAAGAGGGGGCAGAGCTGAAGTAACAGGCAGCTGCGTTGGCAGCGCCATCTTTGTTTCTGAGGATACAACGCGCTCACTACACACCGGGAGCAATAGGGGATTAAAGACCTTGTCGAAGGGCCCTTACTGATTTTCCACTCAGGCGTCGATTTGAACCAAGGATCTTCTGGTCTCAAGCACAACACCTCCCCCACATAGGTGTAGCGATGAACCGTGTTAACTGACAATGGTTTTCTGAAGTGTTCCTGAGCCCACGCGGTACGATACTGTCTATCCCGCCTTTGCTTGTGAATGGCTGAGCCTTGTGGGGATGCTCCTTTTATACCCAATCATGACACTCACGTGTTTCCAATTAACCTGTTCACCTGTGGAATGTTCCAAACAGGTGTTCTTTAAGCATTCATCAACTCTCCCAACTTTTTTGAAACGTGTTGCAGGCATCCATTTCAAAATGAGCAAATATTTGCACAAAAACTAAAAAGTCTATCAGTTTGAACATGAAATAACTTTGTGGTGTATTCAATTGAATATAGGTTGAAGAGGATTTGTAAATCATTGTATATGGTTTTTATTTACATTTCACACAATGTCTCAGCTTCACTGGAATTGTAAAACCCTTTTCAAAAAGGGGGGTGGCAATTAACGTAAATACATAAGTCACTGACAGTGGCACACTAAATGAACTCAATCCCCCAATCCCACCTTTCTGAACACCAAAAAGGGCAGTTATCTCATCCTGCCATGAGTGGGAGCCACTCCCATTGGGCACATGTGATTCAATATTACACACAGGTCAAAGAGTCAGCGATTTGTTTGCGATATGAATTCTCATGTGTGTACTCAGAGTGCTTTTCTCACCAAATCTTTCACCACACTCTGAACAGCCAAATGGTTTCTCTCTTGCATGAATCCTCATGTGTACTTTCAGATTGCACTTTTGTCCAAATCTTTTACCACACTCTGAACAGCCAAATGGTTTTTCTCCTGCATGACTTCTCATGTGCACATTCAGATTGCCTTCTTGTCCAAATCTTTTGTCACACTCAGAGCAGCCAAATGGTTTCCTGTCTGTATGGATTATCAAGTGTTTGCTCAAACTGCTCCTATGCATAAACCTTTTGTCACAGTTGGAACAGCCAAACGGTTTACTGAAGGAATGACTTTTCATGTGTGCATTCAGACTGCTCTTTTGAACAAATCTTTTCCCACATTCCGAACAGGAAAATGGTTTCTCTCCTGTATGGATAACCATGTGTTTTTTCAGAGTGCTCTTTAACATAAATCTTTTGCCACAATCAGAACAGCCAAACGGTTTCTCCCCAGCATGAATTCTCGTGTGTACATTCAGATTGCCCTTTTGTCCAAATCTTTTGCCACAATCTAAACAGACAAATGGCTTCTTTCCTGTATGAACTCTCATATGTCTATTCAGAATGCCCTTTTGTCCAAACTGCTTATCACACACAGAACATGCAAATGGTTTTTCTCCTGTATGAATTCTCATGTGTTTGTTCAGGGTGCTCTTTTCTCCAAAGTGTTCACCACACACAGAGCAACCAAATGGTTTCTCTCCCGTGTGAATTCTTATGTGTACATTCAGATTGTCCTTCAGTCTAAATCTTTTACCACACTCTGAACAGCCAAAAGGTTTCTCTCCCGTGTGAATTCTCATGTGCACATTCAGATTACCCCTCAGTCTAAACCTTTTACCACACACTGAACAGGCAAATTGTTTCTCTCCTGCATGACTTGGGTCTCTGTCAAGGTTTTCCATTTGGTTCCAGTTTTTGCTACACTCAGAGCAGCTACACAGTTTCTCATTTGTTTGAGTACTTCTGTGTTCCTTCAAGAGGTTTCCACATTCAGAACAAGTTAATTGTTTCCTAGTAATGCTGGGTCTGCTATCACTAGCAGAGATATCACTGTTTTTCAGATTGTTTAAACCTGAATAAAGTTCTCTGGTGTGCTTCCATTCATAACTGTCATCAGTCTCAGTTTCAGGACTGTCTGAACTCCTGCCACTGGTATCTGGTTGTAAGCTGGCAACTGCTTGTGATCCTCCACAGTCTTCTCTGTCAGCTTGTGCTGTCAGTGCGCTCTGTGCAGTTGAGCTGCTGGTCAGAGCCTCACCCTCTGTGCTCTCCTGAGTTTGGTTTTGATGATCCAGTGATGTCTGTGGTTTTTTTTCATCGCTTTCAGTCTTCACAGAGACGACAGTGAAAGGAACCTTTTTGGCATCAGTGTCGTCCAGTCGCTGAAACTGCTGCCCCTCCTGACTGGTCCAGAGTTTCTCTTCAGAGAGGCGTTCTTCTTTAATCACCAACAGATGCTGCATATCTGCAAGGAAGAAACGAAATTCATGACAAAAACGTAGCAAAACACTAATTAAGATAAAGCCAAAGCAGCAGACATGAGTGAGCTACTGCTTGAATTTATTCCATTGATGAACTGATGCCATGGAAAGGCACATCAGTAATGATGTACAACTATGTCGGAAAAACATCTGAAATCCTATAAAGTAAAATCGGGATCTGCAGATATGAAACCCTGTGCTGATAAAACAGTCCAGTAAAGTGAAAAAGACTGATTAGAATAAGACAGGAAGCTTTGTTATTGTACACATACAATGAGATTAGGGGCAGAGAATAAGAAAACATATAAAGAAGCCATCGCCTATGACTCAAATAACTAACTTAGCAGACCAATTTAAAATGTGAGTGTACAAATAAGTGAAGATATGTACAAGCTCTTTAAAACAAATAAATATACATTCTAGTTAAGGCAGCGAGAATATCACATTGCACATATTTGTGAGTACAGCTCATAGGAGAGATCTTCTTGAACCTTCTTCTTGTGGACTCCCAGAAACCTAAAAGACGGCGACTCTCTCCTCCCAATCTCCGTTTATGTTGAGAGCCCATTCAATCCCATTCGCGGCAGGTGTTGCCAAATTCCACGTGATACACACAAACATCTAAAACTGCTCGCTTGGCACTTAGAAAATGTGTGGCCATTCGCGCTATTAGCACGATAACAGCCAGCAGATAATCAGTGGTGGGCACAGCTAACCAAAAAGTTAGCTTCGATAACTGGTAATCAGCTAACAGAAAAGTTATCTTTTTAACGCTAAACCATCTCAGCTACTAAGAAGCTGATTTTGAGTCTAAACACCACCAAAGCTTCTAACAGAACCAAAGGTGATTACAAACCCAAAAAGCCAATGTGCAGCGCTTCTGTCTTTGTGCACGCTGCCCCCTGCTGTAGGAAAGCGTCATTTACCCTGACAGGATACAGCGGTCCAGCCATGAGGCAGAGGTCTTGAAATGGAAAGCAGGTTTGAATTCTGGTTTTGATTTAAAAATAAAATTATTCCGGACAGAATAACTACATTAATGTAAACTCTTAAAATGTACAAAGTGATATATAACACATATCTCTTAATTTTAAAATAATGCACTAATTCTGAAGATTTGAACGTTAACACACCAAAGGGATTATGGGTAAACTAAGACTCCGCTCATACTGATTGGTTGATTTATTCATTCTATGTAAAAACCAACACAAGTGAATCAATGTACCATGTTGGTGTTTACAAATAAATGTGCTTTTGTAAAATATGTCAATTTTTCATTTGTATAAAAAAAGAAATTTTCAAGATCCCACTAGACAGCACCTAAGCGCATGCGTGATGACATCACAACTCTATCTGGTTAGGGAGACAAGGTTTCTGTCAATAACAAGAACAGTCAAAAAATGTAATGTGTGTGATAGGAATCGCCATTTGAATGTCTGAATAACGATGTCAGTCACACAAAGAAATCAAATAATAGTGAAAACATGTTCGGTGCGGTGTCATAACAGTTCAATCAGTCGCTCCGTGAGGCGTCATAACATCCGATCGGTTATCGGCTCGGTGCGGTGTTATAACAGATCAATCAGTCGCTCCGTGAGGCGTCATAGCATCAAGCTGGTTCACATGCCAAGATAATTAGGCCGATATCAGACCTGATCTTCCCCTTCCGACAATCTTAAGGACGCACCAACAATCGTGATGACACTAAATATAATCTTATCAGATATTCCTGCTGTGTGTGGTGTGTTAAGAAGGACGTGAGGAGCTAAATGTGACATGCAGCCAATCAGAAAGCGAGGTGTCTAACCTGGGAACGTTCGTGTGTGAAATCTGTTTGTGTGTGTTGTTTTTACCGTGTGGCTGACACCACACACTGTACAATTAAGCCTGTCAGATCTATGATTTGTTTTTATCTCCACGTGTGGCCTCTCAGGTTTTGGAAACCAACAGATAATTTTAAAATCCTGCAGTCGATAACACTGATATAACCCGTCGCCAGTAGATGGCAGTGTACTATGCATTTTGATGCCGGTTTTAATCACAATTAAAAGACTTTCGGCATTTGTACATAAAACAAACAGTAACAACGTCTATAAACCCAGAGAATATATTCTAAACTATATATATATATATATATATATATATATATATACACACAGTGAGGAAAATAAGCATTTGAACATGCTGCGATTTTGCAAGTTCTCCCACTTAGAAATCATGGAGGGGTCTGAAATTTTCATCTTAGGTTTATGTCCACTGTGAGAGACAATCTAAAAAAAAAAAAAAAAAAAAAAAAAAAAAAAAAAAATCCGGAATTCACAATGTATGATTTTTTTAAATAATTTATTTGTATGTTACTGCTGCAAATAAGTATTTGAACATCTGTGAAAATCAATGTTAATATTTGGTACAGTAGCCTTTGTTTGTAATTACAGAGGTCAAATGTTTCCTGTAGTTTTTCACCAGGTTTTCACACACTGCAGCAGGGATTTTGGTCCACTCCTCCATACAGATCTTCTCTAGATCTTTCAGGTTTGGAGTTTCAGCTCCCTCCAAAGATTTTCTATTGAGTTCAGGTCTGGAGACTGGCCAGGCCACTCCAGGACCTTGAAATGCTTCTTATGGAACCCCTCCTTAGTTGCCCTGGCTGTGTTTGGGGTCATTGTCATGCTGGAAGACCCAGCCATGACCCATCTTCAATGCTCTTACTGAGGGAAGGAGGTTGTTTGTCAAAATCTCGCAATACATGACCCCATCCATCCTCCCTTCAATATGGTGCAGTCGTCCTGTCCCCTTTGCAGAAGAGCACCCCCAGAGTATGATGTTTCCACCCCCATTCTTCACGGTTGAGATGGTTTTCTTGGGGTTGTTCTCATCCTCTAAACATGGTAAGTGGAGTTAATTCCAAAAAGCTCTATTCTGGTCTCATCTGACCACATGACCTTCTCCCATGCCTCCTCTGGATCATCCAGATGGTCACTGGTGAACTTCAAACGGGCCTGGACATGTGCTGGCTTGAGCCCTGCAGGATTTTAAACCATGACAGCATCATGTGTTACTAATGTAATCTTTGTGACTGTGGTCCCAGCTCTCTTCAGGTCACTGACCAGGTCCTCCTGTGTAGTTCTGAGCTTTCTCAGAATCATCCTTACCCCACAAAGTCAGATCTTGCATGGAATCCCAGACCGAGGGAGATTGACAGTCATCTTGTGTTTCTTCCACTTTCTAATAAATAATCATAACAGTTGTTGTCTTCTACCAAGCTGCTTGCCTGTTGTCCTGTAGTCCATCCCAGCCTTGTGCAGGTCTACAGTTTTGTCCCTGGTGTCCTTAGACAGCTCTTTGGTCTTGGCTATGGTGGACAGGTTGGAGTGTGACTGACTGTGTGGACAGGTGTCTTTTATACAGGTAACAACTTCAAACAGGTGCAATTAATACAGGTAAAGAGTGCAGAATAAGAGGGCTTCTTAAAGAAAAATTAACAGGTCTGTGAGAGACAGAATTCTTGCCGGTTGGTAGGTGATCAAATACTTATTTGCAGCAGTAACATACAAATAAATTACAAAAAAAAATTATAGAATGTGATTTCCGGGTTTTAGACTCTGTCTCTCTCTCTCTGCACACACACCATGTCCACACTAAAACCTATATCTGATATTTTCACTGTATAAAACTTCAGACGTGATGTTAATTTAAATAACTTATTAGTTTGGTTAAAATTTTAACCATAAGTTAAAACTGTATGCTTCTGGATGAGCTGTTACCAGTGTATTAGTATGGGGTCAAAAGAAATGAGCTTTTTTTCTTTTCTGTGACCAGTTCTCCTTTGCCTGTAGAGGGTAGAGCAGTTTCTTCTAGAACCAGCTCTTCTTTGTCTGTAGAGGATAGAACTGCGCAACAAATAGCTACGTCTGCAAAAATGTTTGCGCTCTAAAAATTATCGGACCAAAACGTATCAGAAGATAATTGGTCCGATGATGGTTTTCAAAGTTATCTGAAAAGCTAATCCGATAATGAAAACATTATCTTCGATAATTAGCGGTTAGCGGATTAGCAGAACTGTGCCCACCACTGCAGACGATCACTTCTGAGCTGGATGTGAAATTTGTCTAAGTGCCCCCACGAGGTGTGGTGCATATGTGCCTTGCACTCACTCCCCCCCAAACACATTTGGGGTGCACACCTGCATAAAATGCTCATATGTATGTACAGATCTAATCACATGGGGGCCGGACAGCGAGGTCTGAGCGTACACAGCACAGGGAGGGGCCTGTCAGCTGATGACAGCACAATGACAGCTCAGCACACATATTACAAACACAGAAACCACCACCAGGACAGTTATATGAATAATTATGACAATACCCACATTCACAATTACATAAAGAAAATGAATGACCACATGACACAGAGTGACACATTGGTCTGAGCGCTGAACGAACAGCGGGGCGTGTCCGCCCACAGCCACTGCTGTTGTAATCTCTGCTCCTGGACTTCACGTACCGTATTTTGAAGGATGTGAACTAGCAACATTGCTCCGTGAGGCGCAAGTCTCTGCTTGCTGTCCTCACGTCGAAATACATAAAACATCTTGCAGAGACTTACCAATTTCAATGCAATTTCACTGGGTACACTGTTGTAACTCATGAACTCAAAGCACAAAGTATCTGTTTAACCTAAACAAACTAAACAGTTTAACGATCTGTGGGATATGCTGACAACTATTAGCATGTGACAAACCTCAGGTTCTGTTCCTACATGTTTAAATCTGCAGTGATCACACCTATTCTTAATAAACCTAATCCGTTTTAGTCTTTACTGAAAAATTACAGACCATTAAGTGAATCTATCTTTTTGCTCTAAAATTCTTGATGAAGAGTTTGCACCGGACCTTGTGGATTATCTTGCTGAAAATAACCTATTTGAGCCACTCCAATGAGTATTTAGAATGCACCACTCCACAGAGACAGCACTTACTAAAGTGGTGAATGATGTTCTGTTTGCAACGGACTCCAATACCTCCACAGTACTGCTACTGTTAGACAGTGATGGGCACAGTTCAGAGAATCTGATAACAGATAATTATCGAAGCTAATGTTTTTACTAGCGGATTCGCTGTTCAGTTAAGTTTTAAAACCATCATCGGACCAATTATCTTTCAATAAATTTAGTTCAGATAACTTTCAGTCCGATAACTTTTTGAGCGTTTTTGAGCGAACTGAGTGTGGAACCAAACTCCTCCCTGGCCACACCTGCTGTGGCAAAACCAAAGAAGAAGAAATTAATCTCCATCTGTTCCTGTTTCACCTCTAGTGTAGTGTCCCTAAATGGTCGCTAGATGGAAGCATTGTACAGGAGTTTGGTCTGGAATGTTCACTCTGCACTGATAGGTAACAGTGAGCAGGTGTGACGACATCCATTCAGTGCAGTGGGAGCAAGCAGGGACATTGTTGGTGAGTTTGAGCCAAACTTTCTAGTTTGTTACTTTAACAACTATAATCGTGAAATACGATCAGGATATTTGTTTTACTGCAAGATTCTAGATAAAACTGATTCAAGACTGATCCAAACCTGAGTTAGTTGGCAGATTTATTCACCAAACATTTGTTTGGTTGTAAGCTGTACTTCAGCACAAGAAATATTCAGTTGGACAGAATGTACATCAAAATACGATTTATATAGCTATATTGTATACGTAGCTTGACAGCACCCTATTTAAATATGCAATTTCATGTAAATAGGCTCTTTGAGCAGGGATTCCCCATGACATCACATCAGACAACATCAACACAGGAAAGAAATTATACTACAGATGACTGGAAATGACACACATGGACAGTTTATTCAGTACACTATTAAACTGATTAACTGGAAAAATGTTTGTGGGAGCGACACAGCAGAACAGCACACACACACCGACGTTAAAAAGGTGAGGCGCGCCAGTGTGACATCACAATTTACACACACATTTATTGACAAATACTGAACACAGGAAGCAAAGGCACATAGTTATAAAAATAAAGAGTAGAAACAAGAAATAAATGCACATAACCAACCAAAATCAATAAAATAACTAAAAACGGTATTAAACAAAAACTAGTCACAAACCTGTGTCGATGGTTGGTCAAAAAATATCAAATGTGACTTACAAAGTTCATAAAATTTCTTTTCAGCACCCTTCATCACACACCTGATTTTTTTGAGTTTTAAATTAGACATCTTTTATCCAGTGTGATATGGTGGGTGGGACAGCTTCCTTCCATTTTAAGAGGATGAGACGATGAGCCAAGAGAGTTGAAAAAGCAATAACTCTACGACCTCCACTTGATAAACCCAAACCTTCAAGGGTGACCCCAAAAGTAAGGGATGTGGGGTTACTTTAGTTGCGAGCACAGTAGTAAGTGCTTCACAAACATTCTTCCAAAAAATTTGGATTTTCGGACAACTCCAAAACATATGTATCAGAGTGGCTTCCCCTGATTTACACCTATCACACATTGGGTCAATTTGAGGATACATTTTGGAAAGTTTGGATTTGTGTAGGTGGGTCTGGTGAACCACTTTAAATTGAATAAGAGAATATCTGGAGCAGACTGAAGATGAATGAATGTTCCTCAAAACATCAGCCCATACTGCCTCATTAAATGTATTTTGAAGATCCAACTCCCAAGATTGTTTAATTGTGAGAGAGGAGGGTAAATTTATATGAAAGATTAGATTGAGCATGACAGAACTGGCTTTGTTTCTGGTTGGGTCAAAGTACATGAGCTCATCAATAACATTTCAAGGAGGCTTAACTGGAAACCCAGAGGAGGACAACTGAATAAAGTGTCTTACCTGTAAATATCTAAAGAAATGAGAAGCTGGCAGGCCATACTTTTCAGACACTTTTGCAAAAGAAGCAAATGTGCGCTCAATAAAGAAATCTTTGAAATATTTTAAACCCTTACATTGCCACATGCTAAATGTAGCAATGTAAATCTAAATCTAAATGTAGCATCCTGCAATGATGGAGGGAACAGGATATTGGAAAAGATTGGACTGGAGAGGCTCATCTGCTGCAGTCCAAAATATTTTCTGAACTGTGAACAGATTTTCAAAGAATTATAAATATGGGATTGATACTTGTGGAATTAAAGGACAGGAGTACTGATGCACCAATCAAGGAGGATGGAGACCCAGGACTACAAAAGTGTTTTTTACATCTTTTGCCAGGTGGGGCCAGCGTCACTAAAGTTGTAATACAGACAACAGCAGTAAGACAAACAGAACAAGTTGCAAAGTTGCACGCCTAATAGTAGAAATGAAAACTGGGTCGTGCCGGCCCACCCTCCTGCTTAGACTTTAAGCTCCCCCTTTTTTAAGTGTTTTTTTTTTTTTTTTGCTGTTCCAAATGTAGGGTGAGATGGCTGAGTCCAATTTCTTAAAATACATGGCTGGTAAAAAAAAAAAAAAAAAAGGGGAGACACTGGAAAAAGTAAAGAAATTTAGGGATAACGGACATTTTTATTGCATTGACTCTTCCCATCAATGAGAGGAAGAGTTGACCACTGAGATAAGTCACGCTGAACCTCAACCAATAATTTACTAAAATTGTTTTTGTAGAAGTCTTTCTAAGTCTTTGTTATGGTGATACCCAGATAAACTAAACCATGTGTAGCAATATTAAAAGGAAAATTAATAGTGGTAAGCTCTAAACCATTTAGGATCAGCGGCAACAGCTCACTCTTACTTAAATTTAGTTTGTACCCGGAAATTCCCCCAAACTGGCTGAGGAGTGTTAAAATGTGAGGTATAGTGGATATTACCTGAGAAGCAAACAGCAGAAGGTCATCTGCATAGAGAAATAATTCATGTTCAATATTACATTTTGTGATGCCTTTAATTAAGTTATTGGATCTCACTGCTATAGCCAACGGTTCAATAGCCAAAACAAAGAGTAGGGGGCTAAGTGGGCACCCCTGACGGGTCCCACGTTGCAGAAAAAATGGTTTAGAGTATGAGTTATTGGTCAAAATCATAGATGTTAGATATGCAAATGTACGCTTTGCAAAGGAAGATGTCGGAGACCAGAGAATATTCATAATTGGATCTGGTTGTTCATGTGAGCTGTAAAGGTGTTATTCACTGCTCAACCATAAACATGGCAGGTTTATCAGCCTCTGAAGGACAAAAACGCCCCGTTGTTTTCCTCCAGAAGAATTTCTACGGCCTTGGGGAACTATTCGGCTGCCTTCTCTCTTATCTTCTGCAACTCCAGCACACACGGACAGAAACTGATTCATTTGCCACTCACACATTGACAGAGACTAAAACCATGCTTCCACTCCCCCCTCCTGTCCCCATACACCACCCCATCCCAGCCCCAGCTCGCGCCACTCCCTTCCCCCTCTGGGGTGCCACGCAGTTTTAGCCGCTGTAGCTCCCCGTTCCCCCCCAAGCTGGTGGTGGCACAACTACATGTTGCTGCGGCCCCCCCACACTCACATCGCCTCAATTCGGAAAATGGACTGTTTCAAGTTTAGTGCACATAAACAATGTCAAATGTATATGTGTTGTTTTTAATTCGGACGTGTGCCATTATTACGGTAAACAAGTAATAATTGTGCATTAATTGCTGTATCTTGTCTGTGGGAATGTGAGTGTGGACGTAATCTCGTTGCTGTTGCACTTGTAATGACAATGACAATAAATCTCATCCATCCATCCATGCATATAAAATTTTAACCCAAGAAGTGAATGACTTGGCAAATCCAAATCTGTCCAGAACTTCGATACCCCTATTCAACTCAGTCAAATGCTTTCTCTGCAGAAATTTCTGGCAAGGACCAAAACCCCTTGTGGGGGGTGGGGGGGTCTGGGGATTCTCCCCCATAAAAATATGAAAATCTCAGATGCATTCCGGTGCATTTTCAGGTCTATTTACCCATCCAAAAAATTAATTTTTTTTCTTGGGTCAGGTCAGTTCTTCCAACCCAGTCTTTTCACACAACTTTACATTTTGTCCCAAAAAGTACACAGTAAAGCAAGTGACAATTCAAAGAACTCAAAAATAATATTTCTTAGTATCAGTTCAAATGAAACAATAGAAGCATTTATGGACACAGGTGCATCGCTGAGCACATCAAAGAGACATGTTTGTTTTGGATCTGAACAGTTCACATTAAACTGTCTGGGTCAAAATGTCCCACATCATCATCTTTGTCTACAAACTCTGCACAGACATTCCACGGCATATCGTGTCCAGATTTTACACACCAGTTCATGAGCTTAGATGAGAAAAAGCCACAAAAGTTCATGAAGAAAGAGAAAGGATAACCTTTGGTTACGCAAGAATTACATCTGCAGAATTCTGTCTGGAGAACACAAAATCTAAGAAAATGGGGCAAGTTAAATGGGAAAACAAGTGTTCACCAATTTTATCTAAGAGTTATTAAATGCAGTGTTGGAATTAAAAATGTATGTCAATTTTCTAAATGTTTATATAATCTAAAATAAAGTTGTAATGGTTTAACCTAGGTTTTTTTTTTTTTTACTGTTTTGAGTGGATTTACACAGTACAGGTCAAAATAATCTGCAATATAATCAATGTCAGTGTTTTTCATCATGAGAGTTAACAAATATAATAAAAAGTTGCCAACATTTGTTGTCTCATGCATAAAGCAAGTTATCACCATCATCATCATAAAAAAAAAATCTTATCTCCCTGGTTTGTCTTTCTGACATACACTCAACAAAAATATAAACGCAACACTTTTGGTTTTGCTCCCATTTTGTATGAGATGAACTCAAAGATCTAAAACTTTTTCCACATACACAATATCACCATTTCCCTCAAATATTGTTCACAAACCAGTCTAAATCTGTGATAGTGAGCACTTCTCCTTTGCTGAGATAATCCATCCCACCTCACAGGTGTGCCATATCAAGATGCTGATTAGACACCATGATTAGTGCACAGGTGTGCCTTAGACTGCCCACAATAAAAGGCCACTCTGAAAGGTGCAGTTTTATCACACAGCACAATGCCACAGATGTCGCAAGATTTGAGGGAGCGTGCAATTGGCATGCTGACAGCAGGAATGTCAACCAGAGCTGTTGCCCGTGTATTGAATGTTCATTTCTCTACCATAAGCCGTCTCCAAAGGTGTTTCAGATAATTTGGCAATACATCCAACCAGCCTCACAACCGCAGACCACGTGTAACCACACCAGCCCAGGACCTCCACATCCAGCATGTTCACCTCCAAGATCGTCTGAGACCAGCCACTCGGACAGCTGCTGAAACAGTCGGTTGTGAGAGAACAGAGAAGTTTCAGAAGAAGTCAGTTTCAGCATTTTATCCGGATATTCCACTGTTAAAGGAGCCTAAGCAATGCCTCAACTTAACCCAAACCCCTGATTAATGGCATAATTAACTTGCTCTTGCTTGCCTCTACTGGTGGTTGGCTCTCACTGCGGTATTGTATCACTTCCTGTTCCGGAGCACAGCGGTGTTTTTCTGTATCTGTTAGCTGTTTAATCTGTGCAGTTAGATTGATCTAGTTATCTAGATTACGATTTGTTTCCCAGTGTAATCTTCACGTGCCTTAACTAAAGCACTCCTTCTGCTGAATCACCTCTAAATTATTTACACATTATTCACTTTGCGTGTTTTTAGGAATCTGCTAGCTTAGCGTAGCTACTAGCTCTTAGCCGATTTAGCATGGCGGCTTCTCCTGTCTCTCCCGCACTTTTCTGCTCTGGGTGTGAAATGTTTAGTTATTCCTTGGCCTCCTTTAGCAGTAACGGTACTTGTAATAAGTGTAGCTTATTCGTAGCTTTGGAGGCCAGGCTGGGCGAATTGGAGACTCGGCTCCGCACCGTGGAAAATTCTACAGCTAGCCAGGCCCCTGTAGTCGGTGCGGACCAAGGCAGCTTAGCCGGCGTTAGTTACCCCCTGGCAGATCCCAAGCAGCCGGGAAAGCAGGCCGACTGGGTGACTGTTAGGAGGAAGCGTAGCCCTAAACAGAAGCCCAGTGTACACCGCCAACCCGTTCACATCTCTAACCGTTTTTCCCCACTCGACGAGGATCAAACTCTGGTTATTGGCGACTCTGTTTTGAGAAATGTGAAGTTAGCGACACCAGCAACCATAGTCAATTGTCTTCCGGGGGCCAGAGCAGGCGACATTGAAGGAAATTTGAAACTGCTGGCTAAGGCTAAGCGTAAATTTGGTAAGATTGTAATTCACGTCGGCAGTAATGACACCCGGTTACGCCAATCGGAGGTCACTAAAATTAACATTAAATCGGTGTGTAACTTTGCAAAAACAATGTCGGACTCTGTAGTTTTCTCTGGGCCCCTCCCCAATCAGACCGGGAGTGACATGTTTAGCCGCATGTTCTCCTTGAATTGCTGGCTGTCTGAGTGGTGTCCAAAGAATGAGGTGGGCTTCATAGATAATTGGCAAAGCTTCTGGGGAAAACCTGGTCTTGTTAGGAGAGACGGCATCCATCCCACTTTGGATGGAGCAGCTCTCATTTCTAGAAATCTGGCCAATTTTCTTAAATCCTCCAAACCGTGACTATCCAGGGTTGGGACCAGGAAGCAGAGTTGTAGTCTTACACACCTCTCTGCAGCTTCTCTCCCCCTGCCATCCCCTCATTACCCCATCCCCGTAGAGACGGTGCCTGCTCCCAGACTACCAATAACCAGCAAAAATCTATTTAAGCATAAAAATTCAAAAAGAAAAAATAATATAGCACCTTCAACTGCACCACAGACTAAAACAGTTAAATGTGGTCTATTAAACATTAGGTCTCTCTCTTCTAAGTCCCTGTTGGTAAATGATATAATAATTGATCAACATATTGATTTATTCTGCCTTACAGAAACAGTTACAGCAGGATGAATATGTTAGTTTAAATGAGTCAACACCCCCGAGTCACACTAACTGTCAGAATGCTCGTAGCACGGGCCGGGGCGGAGGATTAGCAGCAATCTTCTATTCCAGCTTATTAATTAATCAAAAACCCAGACAGAGCTTTAATTCATTTGAAAGCTTGACTCTTAGTCTTGTCCATCCAAATTGGAAGTCCCAAAAACCAGTTTTATTTGTTATTATCTATCGTCCACCTGGTCGTTACTGTGAGTTTCTCTGTGAATTTTCAGACCTTTTGTCTGACTTAGTGCTTAGCTCAGATAAGATAATTATAGTGGGCGATTTTAACATCCACACAGATTCTGAGAATGACAGCCTCAACACTGCATTTAATCTATTGATAGACTCTATTGGCTTTGCTCAAAAAGTAAATGAGTCCACCCACCACTTTAATCATATCTTAGATCTTGTTCTAACTTATGGTATGGAAATTGAAGACTTAACAGTATTCCCTGAAAACTCCCTTCTGTCTGATCATTTCTTAATAACATTTACATTTACTCTGATGGACTACCCAGCAGTGGGGAATAAGTTTCATTACACTAGAAGTCTTTCAGAAAGCGCTGTAACTAGGTTTAAGGATATGATTCCTTCTTTATGTTCTCTAATGCCATATACCAACACAGTGCAGAGTAGCTACCTAAACTCTGTAAGTGAGATAGAGTATCTCGTCAACAGTTTTACATCCTCATTGAAGACAACTTTGGATGCTGTAGCTCCTCTGAAAAAGAGAGCTTTAAATCAGAAGTGCCTGACTCGGTGGTATAACTCACAAACTCGTAGCTTAAAGCAGATAACCCGTAAGTTGGAGAGGAAATGGCGTCTCACTAATTTAGAAGATCTTCACTTAGTCTGGAAAAAGAGTCTGTTGCTCTATAAAAAAGCCCTCCGTAAAGCTAGGACATCTTTCTACTCATCACTAATTGAAGAAAATAAGAACAACCCCAGGTTTCTTTTCAGCACTGTAGCCAGGCTGACAAAGAGTCAGAGCTCTATTGAGCTGAGTATTCCATTAACTTTAACTAGTAATGACTTCATGACTTTCTTTGCTAACAAAATTTTAACTATTAGAGAAAAAATTACTCATAACCATCCCAAAGACGTATCGTTATCTTTGGCTGCTTTCAGTGATGCCGGTATTTGGTTAGACTCTTTCTCTCCGATTGTTCTGTCTGAGTTATTTTCATTAGTTACTTCATCCAAACCATCAACATGTTTATTAGACCCCATTCCTACCAGGCTGCTCAAGGAAGCCCTACCATTATTTAATGCTTCGATCTTAAATATGATCAATCTATCTTTGTTAGTTGGCTGTGTACCACAGGCTTTTAAGGTGGCAGTAATTAAACCATTACTTAAAAAGCCATCACTTGACCCAGCTATCTTAGCTAATTATAGGCCAATCTCCAACCTTCCTTTTCTCTCAAAAATTCTTGAAAGGGTAGTTGTAAAACAGCTAACTGATCATCTGCAGAGGAATGGTCTATTTGAAGAGTTTCAGTCAGGTTTTAGAATTCATCATAGTACAGAAACAGCATTAGTGAAGGTTACAAATGATCTTCTTATGGCCTCGGACAGTGGACTCATCTCTGTGCTTGTTCTGTTAGACCTCAGTGCTGCTTTTGATACTGTTGACCATAAAATTTTATTACAGAGATTAGAGCATGCCATAGGTATTAAAGGCACTGCGCTGCGGTGGTTTGAATCATATTTGTCTAATAGATTACAATTTGTTCATGTAAATGGGGAATCTTCTTCACAGACTAAAGTTAATTATGGAGTTCCACAAGGTTCTGTGCTAGGACCAATTTTATTCACTTTATACATGCTTCCCTTAGGCAGTATTATTAGACGGTATTGCTTAAATTTTCATTGTTACGCAGATGATACCCAGCTTTATCTATCCATGAAGCCAGAGGACACACACCAATTAGCTAAACTGCAGGATTGTCTTACAGACATAAAGACATGGATGACCTCTAATTTCTTGCTTTTAAACTCTGATAAAACTGAAGTTATTGTACTTGGCCCCACAAATCTTAGAAACATGGTGTCTAACCAGATCCTTACTCTGGATGGCATTACCCTGACCTCTAGTAATACTGTGAGAAATCTTGGAGTCATTTTTGATCAGGATATGTCATTCAAAGCGCATATTAAACAAATATGTAGGACTGCTTTTTTGCATTTACGCAATATCTCTAAAATCAGAAAGGTCTTGTCTCAGAGTGATGCTGAAAAACTAATTCATGCATTTATTTCCTCTAGGCTGGACTATTGTAATTCATTATTATCAGGTTGTCCTAAAAGTTCCCTAAAAAGCCTTCAGTTAATTCAAAATGCTGCAGCTAGAGTACTGACGGGGACTAGAAGGAGAGAGCATATCTCACCCATATTGGCCTCTCTTCATTGGCTTCCTGTTAATTCTAGAATAGAATTTAAAATTCTTCTTCTTACTTATAAGGTTTTGAATAATCAGGTCCCATCTTATCTTAGGGACCTCGTAGTACCATATCACCCCAATAGAGCGCTTCGCTCTCAGACTGCAGGCTTACTTGTAGTTCCTAGGGTTTGTAAGAGTAGAATGAGAGGCAGAGCCTTCAGCTTTCAGGCTCCTCTCCTGTGGAACCAGCTCCCAATTCAGATCAGGGAGACAGACACCCTCTCTACTTTTAAGATTAGGCTTAAAACTTTCCTTTTTGCTAAAGCTTATAGTTAGGGCTGGATCAGGTGACCCTGAACCATCCCTTAGTTATGCTGCTATAGACGTAGACTGCTGGGGGGTTCCCATGATGCACTGTTTCTTTCTCTTTTTGCTCTGTATGCACCACTCTGCATTTAATCATTAGTGATCAATCTCTGCTCCCCTCCACAGCATGTCTTTTTCCTGGTTCTCTCCCTCAGCCCCAACCAGTCCCAGCAGAAGACTGCCCCTCCCTGAGCCTGGTTCTGCTGGAGGTTTCTTCCTGTTAAAAGGGAGTTTTTCCTTCCCACTGTAGCCAAGTGCTTGCTCACAGGGGGTCGTTTTGACCGTTGGGGTTTTACATAATTATTGTATGGCCTTGCCTTACAATATAAAGCGCCTTGGGGCAACTGTTTGTTGTGATTTGGCGCTATATAAAAAAATTGATTGATTGATTGATTGAGCATGTGAAGCAGCTATAGGGATTGCTCTTCTAGTTGCTACCACCCGCACACATGCAACAGACCGCTTATCATCCATAACCATCCTACACCACCTTTGACTTCCTAAAGCACATGTAGAAGCCCCTATCGCAGGGTCAATAGTTCTTGCCGCCATTCTCCTCAAACTAGGAGGCTATGGCATAATTCGTATTCTCCCCCTTCTCAAACCTCTTCCCTACCAAATAGCTTACCCTTTTATTATTTTAGCAATCTGGGGCATCATTATAACAAGCTCAATTTGCCTCTGTCAAATAGACCTTAAATCCTTAATCGCCTACTCATCAGTGAGCCATATAGGCTTAGTCATCGCAAGCATCTTAATTCAAACTCAATGAAGCATCACTGGCGCAATCATATTAATAATTGCCCACGGTTTTACCTCTTCCATATTATTCTGCTTAGCTAACACAAACTATGAACGAGTCCATAGTCGAACTATACTATTAACTCGAGGGTTACAAATTATCCTTCCACTTATATCTACATGATGACTTCTTTCATGCCTTCTTAACCTGGCCCTCCCCCCAACTCTTAATCTTATAGCAGAACTAACTATTATTATATCACTATTTAAATGATGTCCATGAACCCTAATCTTTACAGGCACCGGAGTTCTCATCACCGCCACTTACTCCTTATCAATATTTCTCATCACCCAAAAGGCCAATCCCACCCAAATCCCTTATTATTCCAACTCACTCACGAGAACACCTCCTTCTATTCCTTCACATCACCCCACTCCTCCTCCTCTCCATTAAACCTGCCCTAATTTCAGGGGCTTTTATTTAGTAAAACACACTCCAACCTAAACTCTAGAACATTATGCCTTATAATGATCTCGAGTTTTTCTCGCTTTTAAGCATGTTTATGTACTAATACATATTATGTATGTATTAGGACACTCATTTTTTTCGAACATTAATTGATATTACCCAAGAAACCTATTAAAAAAGTCATATACAACGAACTATTTCCTTGTTAATGACACACCCATCTTTTTCGACATAACTTTCAAGTTTATATTACAACTATATTTCTTAATATAAATAACAGTGAAATCACCCTACCTAATTATACTCTAATATAAGATTTTAAAAATAAATATTATTGCATTTCCAAAAATCTAGAAATATCTTAATAGCATATCATCTTATACCTGTCTGAGAAATCTCAGGTACATTTCTCACAAGTATCCCCAACCCAAAATGCGTTTAACACACACTGCGCACTTTACCCACTTATTACCCATGATCCCATCAGCCGGGCGTTCTCTCTACGGTGCCTGGGGTGTAGAATCATCTCAGGAACATCTCACCAATTATCGCGTCACCCCGTGAATACGTGCTCCGATTGAAATGTGTTAATGGCGATTACCCATGATCCCATCAGCCGAGCGTTCTCTCTAAAGTGCCTGGGGTTTTTTTTTTTGGTAGCCTTTCCTCCGCATTTCAGAGTGCAGAGCGTCAATGATAATCAAGTTGGTACATTTTCTCTTGTATTTAAAAATTCAGATCATTCACTTAAACTTTGAAACAAGGGATTGCATATACTGTACTAGTACATAATATTTTCTCTTTCATCAATCATTCCATCGTTTCCCCCCGGGGTATTTTGCGTTTGTTCCCCCAAACCCCCTAACTAGTAAAATTAGGCTTATCCAAAAACCAATCAAAACAAAACCATTCAACAATTCAAATAAATATATTATAAACTTAGGCTTATAATTTGATTAAATACATCAATTACCTAAATTATATAAGTTTATTAACCAAACAAAGTACTAACTTCCTTAATTATATACCCTAAATATATAACAAACACAATCATTACCCCCCCCGTTCTATAGCTCTTTAAGTATTTCTTTGGCCTAACCTAAAATTAGGCTTAGTTATATCCCCTTATAAATACCTTAATTATTTCATCCTGTATAATCTATACTTGAACTATCAAAAACGATCGCACCACCACACACGAACATGGTATTTTTAAACAATTTATCATTTTATTCATTTTTTAATAAAATTTTTACACAATAACCTGAAATCTGGCTTAATTCTATAACCCTAATTTATCGAGTTTAACCATTTTTACCCAAAATCTTCTAGATCTTTTTTATGTACCTTGTTCATATCTTGTACTGGTACATAGATCCCCCACCCCTTTGGATCCCTAACACCCCCCCCCCCACCCCCCCAGTTGCACAGCCCAAGAAAACAACTATTCAAAGAAAGAAGACTTAAACCTCTACTATTGGCCCCCAAAGCCAAAATTCTACTTAAACTATTCTTTGCTGTACACGCTAATGTAGCTTACATAAAGCATATTGATGAAAACGATAAGAAGAATGTCTAATTCCAGAAGCAATTAGGGAGCTATGCCTGAAAAAGGACCACCTTGATAGGGTGAAACATGAAAGCACTAATCTTTCTAACGCCTAGAAAAAAAGGTCTTGAACCTATCCCTGGGAGATCAAAACTCCCTGTGCTCCCTCTACACCACCTTCTAGTAAAATAAGCTAAATTAAGCTTTTGGGCTCATACCCCAAAAATGTTGGCCATTCCTTCTTTTACTAATGAGTCCTATAATCCTATCCCTTTTCCTATTAAATTTAGGCCTAGGTACTACCATTACCTTTGCTAGCTCCCACTGATTACTTGCCTGGATGGGTTTAGAACTAAATACACTAGCCATTATCCCACTTATGGTTCAACAGCACCACCCTCGCGCAACTGAAGCATCCATTAAATATTTCTTAGTCCAAGCACTTGCCTCTGCCCTATTACTATTTTCTAGCACATCAAACGCCTGACTAACAGGTCAATGGTGTATTAACGAAATAAATCACCCATTATTTAGTTCTATTATAGTCCTAGCTCTCTCCCTAAAAACAGGACTAGCACCCCTCCATGCTTGGCTCCCAGAAGTCCTCCAAGGCTTAAACCTAATTACAGGGCTAATCCTTTCTACATGACAAAAACTTGCCCCACTAATTCTTCTTCTTCAAATTCCACAAATTAACAATACCTTACTAATAACCCTAGCCCTTCTATCCATATTAGTAGGCGGCTGAGGCGGCCTCAACCAAACACAATTACGTAAAATTATAGCCTATTCCTCCATCGCCCATTTAGGCTGAATCATTATTATTGTCAAAATTTCCCCGATAATTACACTCATAACTATAACTATTTATATCATAATAACATATTCCCTATTTATTATATTTTACCTAAATAAAACCTACAACATCAATAGCCTAGCCCTATCCTGAACTAAAGCTCCAATCATAATAACCTCAATAATTATGATTCTTCTAACCATGGGTGGACTACCCCCATTAACTGGTTTCCTACCAAAATGACTTATTCTCCAACAATTAGCTAATCATAACCTAATTTTCCTAGCTACTATAACTGCACTCTCCTCCCTACTTAGCCTCTTCTTCTACCTCCGACTATCATATAGCCTAACACTAACCACACCACCCAACAATATATCCTTTTCTTTACCATGACGTCTAAACCAACCCAACCTAAACTCCTCTCTTCCCATCTCCGTTTTACTATCCACAATATTACTTCCACTAACCCCCCTTTTAGAAATAATTTTTCTTTAAGCCTAGGTTAATAAACACTAACAACTTAGGATTTGCAATCCTACATGTAAAACACCTCTAAGCTTCAAAACAGGGGTTAAGGATCATTTGACCAAGAGCCTTCAAAGCCCTAAGAGAAAGCCTCAACCTTTCAACCCCTAAACAACACCCATGTTAATTACACGTTGAATATTCTCAACTAATCACAAAGACATTGGCACCCTTTACTTAATTTTTGGTGCCTGAGCAGCAATAGTCGGCATAGCCCTCAGCTTACTTATCCGAACAGAACTAGCCCAACCCGGTTCACTCCTCGGAAACGACCAAATCTACAACGTCATTGTTACCGCCCATGCCTTTATTATAATTTTCTTTATAGTAATACCTATTATAATTGGAGGCTTCGGTAACTGACTAATCCCATTAATAATTGGGGCCCCAGATATAGCCTTCCCACGAATAAATAACATAAGCTTTTGACTCCTCCCACCATCATTTCTTCTACTACTAGCCTCCTCTATCGTTGAAAGCGGCGCTGGCACTGGCTGAACTGTTTACCCCCCTCTTGCCGGAAACCTGGCCCATGCAGGCGCTTCCGTAGACCTCGCCATCTTCTCACTTCACCTTGCAGGAGTATCCTCCATCTTAGGCGCAATTAACTTCATTACTACAATTATTAATATAAAACCCCCAATTACTACACAATATCAAACACCATTATTCATTTGATCAACACTAGTAACCGCTGTACTCCTGCTCCTATCACTACCTGTACTAGCAGCTGGCATTACAATACTTCTCACAGACCGAAACCTTAATACAACATTCTTTGATCCAGCTGGAGGCGGCGACCCTATTCTATACCAACACCTCTTCTGATTTTTCGGCCATCCAGAAGTCTATATTCTCATTTTACCCGGATTCGGAATAATCTCCCACGTAGTAACATTTTATTCAGGTAAAACAGAACCCTTCGGATATATAGGCATAGTATGAGCCATAGTAGCTATTGGCTTCCTCGGCTTCATCGTGTGAGCCCACCATATATTTACCGTAGGAATAGATGTTGATACCCGCGCCTACTTTACTTCCGCAACAATAGTAATTGCTATTCCAACAGGCGTTAAAGTCTTTAGCTGATTAGCTACAATCCACGGAGGTTCCATTTCATGAGACCCCCCCCTTCTATGAGCACTCGGCTTCATCTTCCTATTTACTGTCGGAGGCCTCACAGGCATTATCTTAGCAAACTCATCACTAGATATTGTTCTCCACGATACATACTACGTAGTTGCCCACTTTCATTATGTACTTTCAATAGGCGCTGTATTTGCAATTATAGCTGGATTTACCCACTGATTTCCCCTATTTACAGGCTATACTCTAAACAACTCATTCTTAAAAGTCCAGTTTTACGTTATATTTATCGGCGTTAATCTTACATTCTTTCCTCAACATTTCCTAGGATTAGCTGGAATACCACGACGCTACTCAGATTACCCAGACGCCTATACTTCTTGAAACCTAGTCTCCTCAATAGGGTCTACCATTTCACTAACCGCAACTATTCTACTCCTATTCATTATTTGAGAAGCCTTCTCATCAAAACGCAAAGTCCTTACCGTCCAACTTATGTCTACTAATGTAGAATGATTAAACAACACTCCTCCCCCGTACCACACTTTTGAAGAAGTTCCATTCGTCCTCTCTCCCAAAAGTAGACCTATAATCTTATACTAAGAGTACCACTAACTCTGCCTTTATCTATACCCACCTCAGTAAATATAGTTTAACAAAACACTAGATTGTGATTCTAGAAATAGGAGACCAAATCTCCTTATTCACCGCCTCCTTTCGCCTGTGCCCTAACACTTATTTTTTATACGCACCACGACACAATCCTCGAGTTATCTCTAACACTACAAATAAAGTTAAAAATAATACCCACCCTCCAATTATTAATATTTTACCACACAACCCATACATTTCCCCTACCCCTACATCGCCCAATAAATTACTTAATTCACAACCAATATCTAAAACCCAAACTTCATCCAACCATCATTGTCAAAAAACCCCTAAAATACTAATTACAAAAACCATATATAACACTCCCCCATATAATGTCCCCCTCAATGATACTTCAGGATATGGATCAGTAGCTAATGCTGTTGTATAAACAAACACGACCATTATCCCCCCTAAATAAATTAAAAATAGTATTAAAGATAAGAAAAACTCCCCAACCTCACTTAACAATACACAACCCATGCCAGCAACAACTACTATACCCAACGCCCCGAAATAAGGAGAAGGATTACAAGCCACTACCGCCACTCCCAAAACCATTATAATTACCACTAAAATCATTAAATATACCATTATTCTAACTAGGATTTAACCTAGATCTATGACCTGAAAAATCACAGTTATAATTTAACTATTAGAATATAATGACACTTCTCCGAAAACGTAACCCACTCCTAAATATTATTAATAAAACTATTTTAGATCTCCCCTCTCCATCCAACCTTTCCATTTGATGAAACACTGGATCTCTTCTAGGACTATGCCTAATTATACAAATAATCACCGGCGTCTTCATTGCAATACATTATATCCCAGACACAACTATAGCCTTCCCATCCCTTGCACATTTAACCCGTGATGTCAACTACGGCTGATTTCTTCGTAATCTCCATGCCAACGGAGCCTCTATCTTTTTCATTTGCATATATCTTCACATTGCCCGAGGCCTCTACTATGCTTCCTACCTTAATAAAGAAACCTGAAACATTGGAGTAATTATCTTCCTAATAACAATACTAACAGCCTTTATAGGTTACGTCCTTCCATGAGGCCAAATGTCTTTCTGAGCCGCAACTGTAATCACTAACTTACTTTCCGCTATTCCATATTTAGGACAATCATTAGTCGAATGACTCTGAGGTGGTTTCTCTGTCGACGCCCGCACCGTTACACGCTTTTTTTCCCTACACTTTATCTTTCCATTTATTATCTTAGCTCTAGTCCTCAACCACCTACTCTTCCTCCATGAAAACGGCTCTTCCAACCCATTAGGTCTAAACCCAAATCTCGACAAAATTCCATTTCACCCATACTATTCCATTAAAGATATTCTAGGTTTTCACTTAGTTCTACTTCTCCTAACCTTCATCTGCCTGTTCTACCCAAATCTATTTACAGACCCAGAAAACCTCACCCCAGCTAACCCTATAGTCACCCCCACCCACATTAAACCTGAATGATACTTCCTATTCGCCTACGCAATTCTACAAGCATTCCCTAATAAGTTGGGAGGTGTCCTAGCCTTAGTAATATCCGTCCTAATCCTATTTCTCGCCCCTATTTTACACACATCACAACACACCTCCATATCATTTCGCCCAATCTCCCAAATTTTCTTCTGAATTTTCATCGCTAATTTTATTATCCTCTCATGCGCCGGAGGCCTTCCAGTAGAGGAACCATATACTACTTTAGGTCGAGTTTCAACAATAATTTACTTTTCCATTTTCCTTATTTTTTTGCCTTTAGCTGGAATGCTAGACAATTTTTTGATTAAAAAATCCATAAACTCGTAAAAACCTAAACAACAACACACTCCAACCTAAACTCTAGAACATTATGCCTTATAATGATCTCGAGTTTTTCTCGCTTTTAAGCATGTTTATGTACTAATACATATTATGTATGTATTAGGACACTCATTTTTTTCGAACATTAATTGATATTACCCAAGAAACCTATTAAAAAAGTCATATACAACGAACTATTTCCTTGTTAATGACACACCCATCTTTTTCGACATAACTTTCAAGTTTATATTACAACTATATTTCTTAATATAAATAACAGTGAAATCACCCTACCTAATTATACTCTAATATAAGATTTTAAAAATAAATATTATTGCATTTCCAAAAATCTAGAAATATTTTAATAGCATATCATCTTATACCTGTCTGAGAAATCTCAGGTACATTTCTCACAAGTATCCCCAACCCAAAATGCGTTTAACACACACTGCGCACTTTACCCACTTATTACCCATGATCCCATCAGCCGGGCGTTCTCTCTACGGTGCCTGGGGTGTAGAATCATCTCAGGAACATCTCACCAATTATCGCGTCACCCCGTGAATACGTGCTCCGATTGAAATGTGTTAATGGCGATTACCCATGATCCCATCAGCCGAGCGTTCTCTCTAAAGTGCCTGGGGTTTTTTTTTTTGGTAGCCTTTCCTCCGCATTTCAGAGTGCAGAGCGTCAATGATAATCAAGTTGGTACATTTTCTCTTGTATTTAAAAATTCAGATCATTCACTTAAACTTTGAAACAAGGGATTGCATATACTGTACTAGTACATAATATTTTCTCTTTCATCAATCATTCCATCGTTTCCCCCCGGGGTATTTTGCGTTTGTTCCCCCAAACCCCCTAACTAGAAAAATTAGGCTTATCCAAAAATCAATTAAAACAAAACCATTTAACAATTCAAATAAATATATTATAAACTTAGGCTTATAATTTAATCAAATACAATGTATTAATTACCTAAATATAAAAATTTACTAACAAACAAATAATAACTTTCCTAATTATATGCCCTAAATATATAACACAATTACTCCCCCGTCTTATAATTCCTTTAAATATTTCTTTAACTAATCAAATAAACTTATTATACCCCCTACTATACCTCAATTATTTTATTTTATATAACCAATACTTAAACCATTAAAAACAATTACATCATGCCCTCACACAAACGTGATATTTTAAAATAATTGATTATTTTATTCATTTTTAATAAATTTCTATATAATAACCTAAAATCCGGCTTAATTCTATAACCCTAATTCATCGAGTTTGATCATTTTTACCCAAAATCTTCTAGATTTTTTTTATGTACCTTGTTCATATCTTGTATTAGTACATAAATTCCCCCACCCCTTTAGCAGCCACAATAACCTTTGAACCCTATCCCCGCCATAAATTACCTTAACCCTATATATTCTACAACTCCTATTAAGTCACCACCCACCCCTAAAAACTCAAAACATCTATCTCCCTATTTCTAACAATACACACTAAATCTCACATACCTTAACTAAAAATTTGGTCCTAGTTTTATTATCAACTTTTACTAAGATTATACATGCAAATCTCTATTCACCAGTGAGAATGCCCATAACCCTAAAAGACTAATGGAGCAGATATCAGGCACGCACCTGCAGCCCACAACATCTTGCTTAGCCACACCTCCAAAGACACAGCAGTAACTAATATTAGGCAATAGGTGAAAGCCTGACCTAGTTATAGTAAATATAGTTGGTCAAATTCGTGCCAGCCACCGCGATTACATGAATAACTAGAGTTGATAAACCCGGTACAAAGGGTGGTTAATTTATAAACAGATAAAGTCAAATATACCCACAGCTGTATAAACCTAAATTATAGTAGAAGCCCAATTCAGAAAGAAACTTTATTTCTTTGACACCACGTAAACTACAGCACAAACTGGGATTAGACACCCCACTATGCTTAGTCCTAAACTTTGTTACCGCCAGGGCACTACGACCTACCGCTTAAAAACCAAAAGACCTGACGGTGCTTTACTCCACCTAGAGGAGCCTGTTTCATAACCGATAATCCACGCTTTACCTTACCCTTTCTCGCATTCAGCTTATATACCGCCGTCTTCAGTCTATCTTAAAAAGATCAACACTAGGCATAGTTTAATTTCCTTCAGAACGTCAGGTCGAGGCGTAGCCTATGAAAGGGTGCAAAATGGGCTACATTCCCTCCCAGGGAATACGAAATAAGCACTGAAAAATGCTTAAGAAGGAGGATTTAGAAGTAAGTAAGCTTAGAATAGCCTACTGAAACCAGCCCTAAAGCATGTACATACCGCCCGTCACCCTCCCCATCCAACTACTAATCCTAACATAAACCGCACTCAAAAGGATAAGGGGAGGTAAGTCGTAACAAGGTAAGTGTACTAGAAAGTGTACTTGAAAAACAAAGTATAGCTAAAACAAAGCATCTCCCTTACACTGAGAAGATGTCCTCTAACCAGGACTACCTTGACACGCCCAATTGCTAGTCGAAACACATACACATATATAATCACATAAATAACCTAAAAACACTAACAAAATATTTACCTCTTTAGTATAGATGATAGAAAAAGCTAAATGAACTATAGAAAAAGTACCGCAAGGGAATGCTGAAAAAGAATTGAAATAAATATATCAGCACTAAAAAGTAGGCCTTAACCCCCGTACCTTTTGCATCATGGACTAGCTAGTCTAATAAGCACAGACCTCCTTCAGCTTCATCCCCCGAAACTACATGAGCTACTTCAGGCCATCAATTTTAAAGGATTATCCTAATCTCTGTGGCAAAAGAGTAGGAAGAGCCTCAAGTAGAGACGACACATCTACCGAATGTAGTAATAGCTGGTTGCTTAAGAAATGAATAAAAGTTCAGCCTTGTAAATCTTAATTTCACCTGTAGAACCATAAGACTTACAAGAGTCATCAAATGGGGGACAGCCCCTTTGATATCAGAAACAACTGCTAAACAGGATAAAGTTCATAATTTATAATATTACCATTAAAGTAGGCTTAACACCAACCACCTTTAGAGAAAGCGTTAAAGCTCAAACCATTGACACCAAATCCCGATAAATTAACTTATTCCCCTCAACCTATTAAGCTATACCACACTATGGTAAAAATAATGCTAGTATGAGTAATAAGAGGCACATGCCTCTCCTCGCACCACTGTTCATCAACCCTCGAATATCGACAGACACTTATTCGGCCTCCCACCAGAGAGCATTAAAAACTATATAAATTACTAGATAACTTATTTTACCAAACCGTAAAACCCACACAGGCGTGCATCAAAGGAAAGATAAAAAGAAAGGAAAGGAACTCGGCAAACAAGAATCCCGCCTGTTTACCAAAAACATCGCTTCTCGAACTTATAAGAAGTCCTGTCTGCCCTGTGATAGTATTTAACGGCTGCAGTAACATAACTGTACAAAGGTAGCGTAATCACTTGTCTTTTAATTAAAGACCTGTATGAATGGCATCACGAGGATTCAACTGTCTCTATTTTCCCATCAATTAAATTATTCTCTTCGTGCAGAAACGAAGATTCTCCTATAAGACGAGAAGACCCTATGGAGCTTCAAACAGACTAAGAATATTCACAAATCCATATTCACTTAAAACCTGTTTTTGGTTGGGGCGACCATGAAGAACAACACAACCCTCATAAGGAATGAACCTCCTAAAACACGAATGACAGTTCTAATTAACAGAATTTCTGACCATCAAGACCCAGTACAACTGATTAATGAACCAAGTTACCCTAGGGATAACAGCGCAATTTTCTTCAAGAGACCCTATCGACAAGAAAGTTTACGACCTCGATGTTGGATCAGGACATCCTAACAGTGCAACCGCAGTTAAGGGTTCGTTTGTTCAACGATTAAAGTCCTACGTGATCTGAGTTCAGACCGAAGCAATTCAGGTCAGTTTCTATCTATAACTTGCTTTTCTTCAGTACGAAAGGACCAAATAAAGAAGGCCAATAAAACATTTAAGCCTTATCCCTAAACACTTATTTAACCTAAAGTGTTAACAAGACATTAACACAATACTCGAGACAATGTTAAGGTAGCAGTATGGGTAATGCAAAGGACCTAAGCCCCTTCAAAAGAAGTTCAACTCTTCTCCTTAACTATGATTACTACAATTAGTTTATTAACCCTTATTATTCCAATTCTCCTAACCGTAGCATTCCTAACCTTAGCCGAACGAAAAATTCTGGGCTACATACAAACTCGAAAAGGCCCCTATGAAATAATACAACCTATTGCAGACGGAGTAAAACTATTAAAGAACCAATTAAACCTTCATCCTCCTCCCACTATCTCTTTCTCCTAGCCCCTATACTTGCACTATCATTAGCATTACTATTATGAACCCCTATACCTCTTCCAACCCCCACAATCAACCTTAATCTCCCAGTACTTCTTATCCTTGCTCTCTCCAGTCTTGCAGTCTACTCACTCCTAGGTTCCAGATGAGCCTCCAACTCTAAATACGCCCTTATAGGAGCCCTACGAGCCGTTGCTCAAACCATCTCCTACGAAGTCGTCCTAGCCTTAATTTTACTTAACCTACTCCTTATAACAGGAAACTTTTCCCTAACAAGCTTTAGCGTAACCCAAGAAAAATTAACATTTTTCCTATCCACCTGACCCCTCGCAATAATATGGTTTACCTCAACTCTAGCAGAAACCAACCGAACACCCTTCGACCTAACAGAAGGAGAATCCGAACTAGTCTCTGGATATAACATAGAATATGCAGGAGGACCATTTGCCTTATTCTTCCTAGCCGAATACTCCAACATCCTTTTAATAAGCACCCTCACAACAATTTTCTTCCTGGGCACTAGCCACTGACACCTCATACCAGACATCTCCACACACCTTATTATAACCAAAATACTTATTATCTCTCTTTTATTCCTATGAATCCGAGCATCCTACCCCCGATTCCGTTATGATCAACTTATACATCTCACATGAAAAACCTTCCTTCCCCTCACACTAGCATTACTTCTACTTAATAATTCACTAATTAATACACTACTAGGTACTCCCCCTATAAGACTTGTAGGACATAAACCCACATCTCCTGTATGCAAAACAGACACTTTAATTAAGCTAAAATCTTTATACTAGATGAGCAGGCTTCGATCCCACAACCTCTTAGTTAACAGCTAAGCACTTAAACCAACAAGCATTCACCTAGGCTCCCCCGCCTGGGGGGAATGAAGGCGGGGGAGCCCCCCGGGACAAATAAGGGGAGGGATATCCCTCCGTGGACAAATTTACAATTTGCCACCTATCTCGGCCACCTTACTAGAGCCCTAGTAAAAATTATATCGTTTTGTCATAACGAAGTTGTAAGTTAAAGCCTTACGAGCCCTACATGCCTCTAGCCGCCCAACTTAGTTTTCAAGATGCTACATCCCCTCACATAGAAAAGTTATTACTCTTCCATGATTCAGGCTTAATTGTAATTATCTTTATTAGCTCTTTTGTACTTTATATTTTATTCACTCTGGATGGCATTACCCTGACCTCTAGTAATACTGTGAGAAATCTTGGAGTCATTTTTGATCAGGATATGTCATTCAAAGCGCATATTAAACAAATATGTAGGACTGCTTTTTTGCATTTACGCAATATCTCTAAAATCAGAAAGGTCTTGTCTCAGAGTGATGCTGAAAAACTAATTCATGCATTTATTTCCTCTAGGCTGGACTATTGTAATTCATTATTATCAGGTTGTCCTAAAAGTGAGAGCATATCTCACCCATATTGGCCTCTCTTCATTGGCTTCCTGTTAATTCTAGAATAGAATTTAAAATTCTTCTTCTTACTTATAAGGTTTTGAATAATCAGGTCCCATCTTATCTTAGGGACCTCATAGTACCATATCACCCCAATAGAGCGCTTCGCTCTCAGACTGCAGGCTTACTTGTAGTTCCTAGGGTTTGTAAGAGTAGAATGGGAGGCAGAGCCTTCAGCTTTCAGGCTCCTCTCCTGTGGAACCAGCTCCCAATTCAGATCAGGGAGACAGACACCCTCTCTACTTTTAAGATTAGGCTTAAAACTTTCCTTTTTGCTAAAGCTTATAGTTAGGGCTGGATCAGGTGACCCTGAACCATCCCTTAGTTATGCTGCTATAGACGTAGACTGCTGGGGGGTTCCCATGATGCACTGTTTCTTTCTCTTTTTGCTCTGTATGCACCACTCTGCATTTAATCATTAGTGATCGATCTCTGCTCCCCTCCACAGCATGTCTTTTTCCTGGTTCTCTCCCTCAGCCCCAACCAGTCCCAGCAGAAGACTGCCCCTCCCTGAGCCTGGTTCTGCTGGAGGTTTCTTCCTGTTAAAAGGGAGTTTTTCCTTCCCACTGTAGCCAAGTGCTTGCTCACAGGGGGTCGTTTTGACCGTTGGGGTTTTACATCATTATTGTATGGCCTTGCCTTACAATATAAAGCGCCTTGGGGCAACTGTTTGTTGTGATTTGGCGCTATATAAAAAAAAAATTGATTGATTGATTGATTGATTGATTGATTGATTGATTGATTCACCTTAACCTCTACTAAAACCTATAACAAATTTATTCTAGACTCTAATGTAGCTGAAACGATCTGAACTATAATCCCCGCCCTAATTCTTATTTCATTGGCCCTTCCATCCCTATGAATCTTATATTTAATAGAAGAACTAAATTTCCCTTCTTTAACTATTAAAGCTGTTGGTCACCAATGGTATTGAACCTATGAATATACTGATCAAAACAACTTAGAATTCTCTTCCTATATAATTCCAACTAACGACCTAATACATGGAGAATTTCGCCTTTTACATGTAGACCACCGTATGGTTACACCTTTTAAAACCCCTATTCAACTCTTAATTACGGCAGATGATGTAATTCACTCTTGAACCGTTCAAACCTTAGGAATTAAAATAGATGCCGTTCCAGGACGACTAAACCAAACAGCATTAGTAGCATCACTTCCAGGAGTTTTTTATGGTCAGTGTTCTGAAATCTGTGGTGGTGGCACAGGAAAAACACCTCCGTGTTGATAACCATTTGTAAAATCCAGGCGGCTTTTGATGGCTTTCAGTGGAGTGAGTATCTGAGAAATTGTTTAACAGCTGGGCATGTTCCAACTTGTCCTTAAGGCTTCCAACAGAGGTGTTTTTCCTGTGGCAGAGCGTCGCGGCGACGCTCCAATCCGTCCGCACGTCTTTCATTAAAAAAAAATCTCCTTTAACAGTGGAATATCTGGATAAAATGCTGAAACCGACTTCTTCTGAAACTTCTCTGTTCTCTCACGACGTCTTGGATCAATAGAGCCTGAAATGTGGAGGTTTTCAGCTTGAAACAGGCTGACGACGGCGCCTGGGAGCGCTGCGCGACGTCCCACTCCGTGGGAAGTCCTTAAAGCGACAGTATCGCCTCAAAATCTCTCATCAGCCGTTAAAATTTTCACTGAAAACCATCTTAATTTTTTGAACCGTGTCCACTTCGATGTGTCTCACAGGTTTAGAAAACATTTTGATCAAACAAAGCGCCAGTCTCTCAGCAACTTCTCAGACAAAGGAATTCCGACGAGGGGCTGGACGACTCCTCCCACAAGGAGTGCTCACAGGCGAATGACGTCACCGACAGGCGTGGAAAAACTCACGCATGCGCACGAGGGTTCAAGCATGTCTGACGTACAAACATATGAATGAAATCCATATAATTTTTGAAAAAAATAAAAAGGACCTATACTTTATTGACAGACCTCGTATATTCTTGTCTTTTTTCCTCTAACCACTGCCATCTAAACTTGTTCTCACAAGACAGGTCATCTCCTCTTTTCAAAATTGTGAAATCTGCAATTATATTTGATTTTTTTCAGCCTAAAACCTCAGAAAGCCAGTGTCCAGAAGAACCATAAAACTCAGATTTGAAGTAAATTCTTCTCAGACAGATTCTGTCATGTAAGATCAAAGACTTACAGCAGCGTTCGCTTTTCTGCATAAACGATAAAAAAAAGTCATGTGCCTTTTCTGGTGCCTTTGGCTCGAACCAGCTCCATTTACTGATGAACTTCAAATCACCACACAGCAACGTTTCATCATTTTGACTGGAGTTTCAGCGCGGTGCACAGCTCACAGAACGTTGTTTCACATCTGCTTTGTGCAGCGGCATGTAACATTAATCCTTCAGTCTCGGATCATGACGTGACAGGGGTCGAAATACATTTTTTAACCTACTTGCACTGGTGCTAGTAACAAAAAAATTACTTGCACCAAAAAAAGTTACTTGCACAACCAAAGGTCAGTCTTATATCAACCTTAAAACTCCTCCTCTGATGTGTCAGACTCTTCCTCTCTGGGGAGAGTAGCAGCAGCGGCAGTTTTTTTTTTCTCATGTGAGCGAACAAACGAATCGTACGTGAAGATTATTTTATTTATTAACTACACAGATGTATAATAAAACAAATGGTGACTGGTTTATAACACAATGATGACAGAGTTTAAGGGGAGAAAGAGCGAGGAACCGCAGCAGCAGCCAGTTTTTTTTCTTTTCTTTGTTTACATGTGCACGTGCGAACGGGCCAGGAGGTCCTCAAACTGGAGCTCCTGCAGCTCATTATTTGCTGCAGGAGCTGCAGCAAATAATGAAACTCCCCAAATTGGGAATGTCTCATGAGGATGTTGTGAACCCAGGGACGGCACCGCTGGTGACTAGGGATGGGTACTGATAAGATTTTATCGATATCGATGCCATTATCGATTCCACTTACTGATCCTATTCCTAATTGATTCCCTTATTGATACCTCTGGTGAATTTTCTGTGTATTAAAAGTAGGCTTTACAGGTTTTCTATGTCAACAACATTTTAAATTGGTCACTGGATCCTTGATCTCTGGACATAAATAAAAATAAATCTGTAATTTTTGTCAAAATGTCCTTTCAGACATTTTGGCATGAATGTCTCTCCGTACCTCTGAGCTGAGCCCAGTCATCTGCTGTACGTCAGCACAGGACATCTGGTTTTGGGAGGAAAAAACTTTTTTGATCGATTGCAGTTTGTTTGTATTATAACATTTGGAAAGAGGTGTCATTTGATTTAATCAGCGTTTCACTCTGAATTTATTAATTCTGACTGGATTCTATCGTTCAAACTTGACTCGGCAGAGAGCCGCGCAGCATTTGGAGCTGTGTGAACAGAACGGAGGACGATTCTGGTTTCTTTCTCCAACAAGACAGGAGTCCCAGTTAGTGACTTTAATCCGCACAAAAGTGACTCACGATTGACATATTCAGGGATGAAAGTGGTGAAAAACAAAAAAAGCTGAAACCCAAAATTACGCCCCAACACCACCCACACGAAAATGATTGAATTCTAGAAGCTCTGAAATGCAATCTGGGACTATTCCAGACAATAAACTGCAGTGAGTGCAGCATCCATTTAGTGAGAAAAAAAAACAAACTTTCCTTATTCAAATTCATTCCAGTAGTATTCTGCTCTTACTAGGATGTTTTCTAGTTTGGCAGATAGTTCTGGAGGAAATCACTGAAGAAATGAACACATTGAAAATATGGTTTGACCAAAACAAACTGTCATTAAACTTAAATAAAACAGGGTGGAGGTGTAAGAGTCACTAGGTGTTCACAGGAAACATTTATTTATGTTCATTGTTAGTTGGTTTTATCTTTTCTGTTGTGTTTTGTTTCATCAGGTTCTTTTTGTCTCTTTCTCTAAAATTGTATTGTAGCATTATGAGTTATTATTACTATTATTGTTGTTGTTGCTATTAATATATGAATAAAAACAAAAAAATACAATTTGACTCTTTTACAACAACGAATGCTGAGCCATTAATTATTACAAAGAAAACATGCACAAAAACGTGAACAGGTTAATGCTAACTTTAACACTGAAAATGCCATAGACATGCTAACGTGTTAGCATCGGTCCCGTTTTTAAGTTATAAAATACGTCTTTCAACTGTCGGTTTAACAGGTCGGTTTAACATAAAAAAGGTAAATATTACTCACAGACATATGCTCTTTAGGATTTTAGCGGGGAAAAATTAAGATAAAGCAAAATAAAACAATGAATCAATGAAGCAACAAATCAAAGCACAGCTTCGATCTGTGAGTCATTGCTTTGATTGGTTCAAGGTTCAAAGCAAAGCCGCGCTGCAGAAAAGTTGATTACAGACGCGCTGCAGGGTCTGTAATCAAAGTAGAGAAATGATCATTTTCCTGACAAACACCCCAAAACAACTCTGAAGGACCGATAAGGGAATCGTTAAGCAAAAAGGTTATTGATGTTGGTGGATCGAATCATTTCTTAATGATACCCGAAAGGAACCAGCTCTTGATACCCAAACCTACTGGCATTTGTACATAAAACAAACAGTAACAACGTCAATAAACCCAGAGAATATATTCTACACTATATATATATATATATATATATATATATATATATATATATATATATATACATACACACACAGTGAGGAAAATAAGCATTTGAACACTCTGCGATTTTGCAAGTTCTCCCACTTAGAAATCATGGAGGGGTCTGAAATTTTCATCTTAGGTTTATGTCCACTGTGAGAGACATAATAAAAAAAAAAACAAAAAAAAAAAAAACAAAATCCGGAAATCACAATGTATTATTTTTTAATAATTTATTTGTATGTTACTGCTGCAAATAAGTATTTGAACACTTGTGAAAAATCAATGTTAATATTTGGTACAGTAGCCTTTGTTTGCAATTCCAGAGGTCAAACATTTCCTGTAGTTTTTCACCAGGTTTTCAGACACTGCAGCAGGGATTTTGGTCCACTCCTCCATACAGATCTTCTCCAAATCTTTCAGGTTTGGAGTTTCAGCTCCCTCCAAAGATTTTCTATTGAGTTCAGGTCTGGAGACTGGCCAGGCCACTCCAAGACCTTGAAATGCTTCTTACAGAGCCCCTCCTTAGTTGCCCTGGCTGTGTGTTTGGGGTCATTGTCATACTGGAAGAACCAGCCATGACCCATCTTCAATGCTCTTACTGAGGGAAGGAGGTTGTTTGCCAAAATCTTGCAATACATGACCCATCCATCCTCCCTTCAATACGGTGCAGTCGTCCTGTCCCCTTTGCAGAAGAGCACCCCCAGAGTATGATGTTTCCACCCCCATGCTTCACGGTTGGGATGGTTTTCTTGGGGTTGTTCTCATCCTCTAAACATGGTAAGTGGAGTTGATTCCAAAAAGCTCTATTCTGGTCTCATCTGACCACATGACCTTCTCCCATGCCTCCTCTGGATCATCCAGATGGTCACTGGTGAACTTCAAACGGGCCTGGACATGTGCTGGCTTGAGCCCTGCAGGATTTTAAACCATGACAGCATCATGTGTTACTAATGTAATCTTTGTGACTGTGGTCCCAGCTCTCTTCAGGTCATTGACCAGGTCCTCCTGTGTAGTTCTGAGCTTTCTCAGAATCATCCTTACCCCACAAAGTGAGATCTTGCATGGAATCCCAGACCAAGGGAGATTGACAGTCATCTTGTGTTTCTTCCACTTTCTAATAAATAATCATAACAGTTGCTGTCTTCTACCAAGCTGCTTGCCTGTTGTCCTGTAGTCCATCCCAGCCTTGTGCAGGTCTACAGTTTTGTCCCTGGTGTCCTTAGACAGCTCTTTGGTCTTGGCTATGGTGGACAGGTTGGAGTGTGATTGATTGAGTGTGTGAACAGGTGTCTTTTATAAAGGTAACAAGTTCAAACAGGTGCAATTAATACAGGTAAAGAGTGCAGAATAAGAGGGCTTCTTAAAGAAAAATTAACAGGTCTGTGAGAGACAGAATTCTTGCTGGTTGGTAAGTGATCAAATACTTATTTGCAGCAGTAACATACAAATAAATTATTAAAAAAAACTGTGATTGCCAGATTTATTTATTTTTTTAGATTATGTCTCTCACAGTGGACATGCACCTAAGATGAAAAATTCAGACCCTTCCATGATTTCTAAGTGGGAGAACTTGCAAAACCACAGGGTGTTCAAATACTTATTTTCCTCACTGTACCAACACAGAGCATTACCGCCACCAACTGTTTAGGCGTGGAACTGAATGAATGGATTTTGACGTAACTTATGAAAAATAACCTGGAAACGCTCACCACGTGAGTAAAAACCCTGAATTCCAGTCATTTCTGGAAAAGTTTCATCACTGTGTTTAACAAACGCTGGATATTTAAAAAGGAGCGATGATTTTTAACAAAACCAGTTTAATCTGATTGCACAACAGTGCGTAAAACACGCTCTAAGAGGCGAGCTAGCACTTTGGCTAGTATTTTATAGTCACTATTGAGAAGTGAAATTGGTCTGTAAGCTGAACATTCTAAAGGGGTTTTATCTTCTTTTTTTTTTTTTTAACAACAGCGTTATGCATGCTTGATTCAAGGTGGCAGGAAGGGACTCTATTAAGAGAGTCTGTGTACATAGCAGTTAAAATTGGAGCTAAATGTTCTGAAAATGCAGAATAAAACTCAATCAGGGCCATCAGGGCCTGGTGATTTACGTGGCTGTAATGATTTGATTGCTTCTAATATCTCCTGTTGTGAAATTGGTGAGTCCATAGATGAGACCTGGTCCATAGATAAGGTTGGGATTTTCAGGATCAGATGTACTTTCTGAACTGTACAATATGTGATAGTAACTTTGAAAGGCATTGTTTATTCCCTGCGGATCAATGACAATACCACCACTCTCAGATGCTACCCCACTAATTGTCTGCTTGGCCCTTGCACCCCTGAGCTGTCTCACTAAAATCTCCCCAGTCTTATCACCATGTTCATATGTATTACTTCTACTTTTTAACAACAAATACTCTGTGGAGTGGGTTGTGATTAGTTTATGTTCAGCCACCTGTTTTAAGCGCTCTTTATATAAGTCCTGGGATGGAGAATGAGAGTTCCTTTCATCCAAAGCTGCAACTTGGCTTTCCAGCTCTTTCTGTTCTGATATGGAGTTCGATATTATCTGACCTCTTAGGTACACCTTAAGGAATTCCCAAACTGTGGAAATAGAGATATTGGGCGTCATGTTAATTTCTAAGAATATGGAAATCTGGTTAGACAAAAACTTAATAAAGCTGCTGTCGGACAATAGGAGAGAGTTAAACCTCCAGTGTTTCCTTGGAGCTCCCATTCCAGGCATGTTGCACTCAATTACAAGTGTTCTGAAATCACTATGGGTTGATATTCACATTTCTTAACATATGAAGTTATTGTCACTGAAAAAAAAGTCAATCCTACTATAACTGTGGTGGGTATGGGAGAAAAAGGAGTATTGTCTATCCTGTGGGTGTAAAAAACACCAAAGATCCAGATAACCATAGTCTAACAAGAACGTTTTGACATGTGAGACCTATTTGGATATTGTATAGCCTGGTTTAACAGATGACTTGTCCAGTCCAGGGTCCAGACATATTAAAATCCCCTCCCATAATGAGCAGATTTGAATTTAAGTTAAGGAGCAGTCTAAAAATACGAGCAGAAAAAAAGCAGGCCGTCAATATTAGGGGCATGGACATTCGCCAAAATAACGTCCACATTATTCAGTTTGCCGGTTACCATTACACAACAACCATTGGTATCTGCTATAGTTATTGATTGGGAGAAATTTGTGCTTCTGTTTATTAATATTGCAGCCCCCCCTGGCTTTACCTTGAAACGTTGAGTGGAAGAGCTGCCCCACCCAGCCACACTGCAACCGCACGCTACCAGGGTTCCTCAGATATGTTTCTTGAAGAAAAGCGATTCCTGCACCAAGATTCTTCAGGTGTGTGAGAACCTTTTTTCTTTTCACAGGATGGTTCAGGCCTTCGACATTCCAGGTCACAATTTTTAGGTTACTTGTCATGTTACACTGATAAAAGAGAACAGAGATAAGTTATGAGGTGACAAATTGTGTAAACAAGAATGTTTTGGCTGGACAAAAAAGAACAACAACAAAAAATGTTTCTTCATTAGCGACAGTAAAAACCCTCCCTCCCCAAAACAACCCTGTGAAAATAGCTGCTAGAACGAGCAGCACACCTACCCTAGCTAACTGGATCGCTTCCATGCTAACAACCTCTGTCCCGCCCAGCAAGTAATTTATAAAAGAAAAACAAACACCCACTCAGATATGAACAGTTCAAGTCAAAAATAAAATTTGAAAAGTGCACAGTGAACGAGTGCAGCAATTTTAACATAAAAACAACATAAAAATAGTTGAGGAAAATTAAGGTACACGGAGCCTCCACTAGACATGGGCCGGTAACCGGTTTCACCGTATACCACAGTATGAAAAAGCCACGGTGTCAAAACCACTAAAATGTTCCGTTATACTGTACCTACGGTATGAGCGGGTTATAAGAATTCTTGACAAGCAGAGCGGTGGCAGGAGGCAACCACTGCCGCCCTTCCCCCTGGCATGCACCTCTGTCTCCGTTTACAAACAGGCAGCTAACGTTAGCTAGCTCTGCATCATGGCTGAAGGAGGCAAAGCGTGCGCTGAACTTTTCCCTCCATCTAAAAGAACCAAGTTGGATGTATGGGATTACTTTGGCTGCCGTAAAAAAGGCAGACTCAAATGAATTGGAGGAATTGAAGGTTTTATTTTCCATGGAATAGCCATTCAAATCAAAAACAGTGCAAACAAAGCACCTGTGTTGGACTCAGAGCGATTCAAGTGTAGCGCCATGGCCTCGATTCGCCCTAATTAAATAAATACATTAATGCTGTCTCAACAAAACCTGAGTTTGGAACTGCAGACAAAAGACTGTGTTTTCCCTCAGTTGAGAAATTCCTTAGGCATCTGGAAATCTTCAGATAAGCTTGGAGACATCCCCCATGGGCCAACACTGGTATTCACAGCAAAACAAAACTGTAATTCAAAGTTCTTCAAAGAGGACCCCTTGCCTTTTTATCAGCAAATTTTCGGTCATTATGAATTACATGACATTATAATGGCTTCACGTCAGAATCTGAGCTTCTCCAGGCGAGGAGAATGCAAATTTTATGACCTCACGCCAAGGCCAGACCCTCTCAAGTGAAGACTCCCTTCCACAACACAGGGTCGTAAAACTTTGTCTTGATAACAGCTATTATCTTTAGGTTTAAGTGAAGAAAGACATTCTTTTAAAATAAAAGAATTGCATCAGTATTCTTTGATTCACATATATAAAAGACTTCTAATGGTGTTGGTATTGAACTCAGCCACATGGGGTGTGCAGCCAGTACATTCTGAGTGCCGGTCCCAAGCCCGGATAAATGAGGGGGGTTGCGTCAGGAAGGGCATCCAGCGTAAAACAAGCCAACCCAACTATGCAGACTACGAATCGAATTTCCATAGAGGATGGGTCGCGGCCTGGGTTGTCAACGTCCACCACCGGTGCTGTTGCCCAACAGGGTGCCGATGGAAATTGGGCTACTGCTGGGCGAAAACGACGAAGAACAGGAGGAGAGCGTATCCACAAACAGCGGGAGAAGAAGAAAACTAGAAGGGTGGAAATGAGAGTGGGGACTTTGAATGTTGGTAGTATGACTGGTAAAGAGAGAGAGTTGGCTGATATGATGGAGAGGAGAAAGGTAGACATATTGTGTGTGCAAGAGAGAAGTGGAAGGGAAGTAAGAGCAGGAGCATCGGCGGTGGGTACACGTTGTTGTATCATGATGAGGACAGGAAGAGAAATGGTGTTGGGGTCATTTTAAAGGAAGAGAATGTTAAAAGTGTGTTGGAGGTTAAGCGAGTGTCTGACAGGGTGATGAGTGATGATTTCCAGGGTGATTTCTGGAGTGTGTTAGATGAGGTGGTGGAGCGTGAACCAAAGCATGAAAGAGTGGTGATAGGAGCGGACTTCAATGGGCATGTTGGTGAAGGGAACAGAGGTGATGAGGAAGTAATGGGTAGATATGGTATCAAGGATAGGAATGGGGAAGGACAGATGGTAGTTGATTTTGCAAAAAGGATGGAAATGGCTGTGGTGAATACCTACTTTAAGAAAAGGGAGGAGCACAGGGTAACATAAGAGTGGAGGAAGGTGCACACAGGTGGACTACATTCTTTAGAGATATACATTCTTTATATGTTAAAGGCTGGATGATGTGGTGAGAGTAAGTCATGAAGTACAAGAGATTAGTAAGGAAGAAGTGAGGGCTGCTATGAAGAGGATGAAGAGTGGAAAGGCAGCTGGTCCAGATGACATTCCAGTGGAGGCATGGAAATGTCTAGGAGAGATGGCAGTAGAGTTTATAACCAGATTGTTTAATAAAATCTTGGAAAGTGAGAGGATGCCTGAGGAGTGGAGACGAAGTGTGCTGGTTCCCATTTTCAAGAACAAGGGTGATGTGCAGAGCTGCAGTAGCTACAGAGGCATAAAGTTGATCAGCCACAGCATGAAGTTATGGGAAAGAGTAGTAGAAGCTAGGCTTAGAAAACAGGTGAAGATCTGTGAGCAGCAATATGGTTTCATGCCGAGAAAGAGCACTACGGATGCAATGTTTGCTCTGAGAATACTGTTGGAGAAGTACAGAGAAGGCCAGAAAGACTTATATTGTGTGTTTGTGGACTTAGAAAAAGCTTATGATAGGGTGCCAAGAGAAGAGCTGTGGTATTGTATGAGCAAGTCTGGAGTGGCAGAGAAGTATGTTAGGGTAGTGCAGGACATGTACAAGAATAGTGTGACAGCAGTGAGATGCATAGTCGGAATGACAGACTCATTCAAGGTGGAGGTAGGATTACACCAAGGACCAGCTCTGAGTCCTTTCTTGTTTGCAGTGGTGATGGACAGCTTGACAGATGAGATCAGACAGGAGTCCCCATGGACTATGATGTTTGCAGATGACATTGTGATCTGTAGTGAGAGTAGAGAGCAAGTTGATTCTAGTCTGGTGAGGTGAGATATGCTTTGGAGAGAAGGGGAATGAAAGTCAGTAGAAGCAAGACTGAGTCCATGTATGTGAATGAGAGGGAGTCCAGTGGAATAGTGCAGTTACAAGGAGTAGAAGTGGTGAAAGTAGATGAGTTTAAATATTTGGGGTCAACCAGAGGATACGCACCAATTAGCTAAACTGCAGGATTGTCTTACAGACATAAAGACATGGATGACCTCTAATTTCCTGCTTTTAAACTCAGATAAAACTGAAGTTATTGTACTTGGCCCCACAAATCTTAGAAGCATGGTGTCTAACCAGATCGTTACTCTGGATGGCATTTCCCTGATCTCTAGTAATACTGTGAGAAATCTTGGAGTTATTTTTGATCAGGATATGTCATTCAAAGCGCATATTAAACAAATATGTAGGACTGCCTTTTTGCATTTACGCAATATCTCTAAAATCAGAAAGGTCTTGTCTCAGAGTGATGCTGAAAAACTAATTCATGCATTTGTTTCCTCTAGGCTGGACTATTGTAATTCATTATTATCAGGTTGTCCTAAAAGTTCCCTAAAAAGCCTTCAGTTGGTTCAGAATGCTGCAGCTAGAGTACTGACGGGGACTAGCAGGAGAGAGCATATCTCACCCGTGTTGGCCTCCCTTCATTGGCTTCCTGTTAATGCTAGAATAGAATTTAAAATTCTTCTTCTTACTTATAAGGTTTTGAATAATCAGGTCCCATCTTATCTTAGGGACCTCATAGTACCATATTACCCCATTAGAGCGCTTCGCTCTCAGACTGCGGGCTTACTTGTAGTTCCTAGGGTTTGTAAGAGTAGAATGGGAGGCAGAGCCTTCAGCTTTCAGGCTCCTCTCCTGTGGAACCAGCTCCCAATTCAGATCAGGGAGACAGATACCCTCTCTACTTTTAAGATTAGGCTTAAAACTTTCCTTTTCGCTAAGGCTTATAGTTAGGGCTGGATCGGGTGACCCTGGACCATCCCTTGGTTATGTTGCTTTAGACGTAGACTGTGTTTCATAATTATTGTATGGCCTTGCCTTGCAATGTGGAGCGCCTTGGGGCAACTGTTTGTTGTGATTTGGCGCTATACAAGAAAAAAGTTGATTGATTGATTGAACTGTTCAAAGTAATGGAGAGTGTGGTAAAGAGGTGAAGAAGAGAGTGCAGGCAGGGTGGAGTGGGTGGAGAAAGGTGGCAGGAGTGATTTGTGACTGAAGAATATCAGCAAGAGTGAAGGGGAAAGTTTACAAAACAGTAGTGAGACCAGCTATGTTGTACGGCTTAGAGACGGTGGCACTAACAAAAAGACAGGAGGCAGAGCCGGAGATGGCAGAGCTGAAGGTGTTGAGATTCTCTTTGGGAGTGACAAGAATGGACAAGATTAGGAATGAATATATCAGAGGGACAGCTCAGGTGGGACGGTTTGGAGACAAAGTCAGAGAGGCGAGATTGAGATGGTTTGGACATGTGCAGAGGAGGGACCCAGGGTATATAGGGAGAAGGATGCTGAGGATGGAGCCACCAGGCAGGAGGAGAAGAGGGAGACCAAAGAGGAGGTTTATGGATGTGCTGAGGGAGGACATGCAGGTGGTTGATGTGACAGAGGAAGATACAGAGGACAGGGTGAGATGGAAACGATTGATTTGCTGTGGCGACCCCTAACGGGAACAGCCGAAAGACAAAGAAGAATGGTGTTGGTATTGATTAATCAAATAAAATGCTTTGCATATAATCATTCCATTTTATTGACATGTGTTCCTGTAACTGATGTGTGTTTAAATGTGATGTTTGTCTGCATTATGTTGATGGTGAAGTATTGTGTTTATCCAAAGGATGTGTTTAAGTGACGATTAATCATGTGTCTCCATTCGAGTGTCTTAGAACAGATATGTCAAAATAGTTGATGTGTTTAAATAATTGAATCATTTGTGTCTGCACTGTGACCACATGACGTTTTCTGTGAAACTATACACCCTAAATGGGTGGAGTCCCCCTTTAAAAAGCTAGAACAGAGTCTTGCCGCTCCTCTCTTCTCCGCCGGCAACTGTTCTCTCCGCTCTCTTGCCTCTCTCTTCCTTTCTTTGAAACGCTTAATTTTTATTGTAGGGCCAAGGCCCCATTGCTAAGCTAAGCGAAAGCTACCATGTGGCATTCATTCTTTGTTCATTTTTGATAATTTTAACAAAGATTTAACCTGACGCTTTAAGGTGCGTCAAGTCTTTTGAATTTTTAAGAGAACGTCCGAGCTGAACTTTTCACATTATTAGCGAATTTACAGAAAACCGACTGTCCTTTTCTGTCGGCTATTTTGTTTTTTCAACGCTTTTAAAGTTTTAACTTTTTCCTAAATTCACAAAGATTTTTAATCTGGCTCCAACAAACTTTTTAAAAGCTACTAGAAACCATTTTCAACAAACACCTTCCGCCTCTGGGTTCCTGCAAGCTGACGGTGCTGATTTCAAACCAACAGCCATCCTGTCGGTAAAGCCGAAACAAACCTTTGGGATTGCCTGGGGAGACCGCTGAGTTAACCCCTTGACCCAAGTGAGCACGACAGACGGACGGATCCCGCCAAATCACTGTTTCAATGGACCAGCTAAGTGACCCAGTAAAGGTTCCAGAAAAGGGTTTATTGTTAATGGATACAAAGTGGCGGCTCCTTATTATTATTCTTCCTTTTAAACATATTCATATGTTTGTTTAATATTTTTCTTAATAGTTGGCTTTGAATTTCTCTCTTTCTTTCAGCGTCTCATGAGTAAGAAAATTGTTTCCATGAATTAACTTATTTAATCACTGTCCATGAAAATGCCACTAAACTGTCCATTACTTGTAAATAAATTGTAAATATTTCTGCTGTGGTTCATTTTGTGTTCAGAAGGAAACCCTTGGTCAATCATATTGTGAATTCAAACTTCAGATCAGAGACTGATAAATTAAGACTGATTTAATTAAATTGAGACTGATAAATTAATGAATGTTTAAATTAAAGAACCTATGCTATAAATAGGTGGTGCCTCGACTAATAAATAATAAGTATTAAACCCTAAATTGTTAATTATTTTGGTGACTCATCAGATGGGGCCTAACCCAATCTAATTCAATTTGGGAGTTTAACTGCTTATTTGGTTAATGCGCTTGGTTTCAGTTCAGAAGGTTCCGGGTTCAAATCCCACCCCTGCCACATTTCTCCATGTAATGTGGAGTTGCGTCAGGAAGGGCATCCGGCGTAAAACTTGTGCCAATTCAACATGCAGATCCACCTTGGATTTGCTGTGGCGACCCCAAGTGCAAACAAGGGAGCAGCCAAAGGGACTTACTAACTGCTTATTCACTACCCTCTTGTGGTGCTCCAGTGGGAGCCGATCTAGATTTAACTAAATGGTTACATCTTTATGGTCCCCCATGTGGAGGCTCTAATAAATAAATACACTACATTCTTTTGGTGCTTCCGTGTGAGGCCTGAATATCTGTAAATTTATTAAACACTACATTTATTTTGGTGCCCGTGTGTAACGTTTTATTCAATAATTTGCTACACAAGATACCTGGAAAATGATTACATGGAAGGAGTAAACTTTATCCCATCTTTGAAACCTCTGAGAAGTACAAGCGGTGGAACAGAGTCGTGCTTGTGGTCGATCAAATTTCTCCCACAAACATGTCAAGAAGGACAAATACTACATGTATTCCAAGCACTTTGTTGATGAAGCTAGGCCAAGTAATGAGGAGTTCCGGACCTTATTCCAGCCACGTTTCTCTCGAAGAAAGTAAGTCATCTTTCCCACGGGGCAGATGCTACATGTCATCATTTTGGTATTTTCTCTAAAGTTATCAGAGGTATAGTGTTAGTACAACCCCTGGCAAAAATGACGGAATCACCGGCCTCAGAGGATGTTCATTCAGTTGTTTAATTCTGTAGAAAAAAAGCAGATCACAGACATGACACAAAACTAAAGTCATTTCAAATGGCAACTTTCTGGCTTTAAGAAACACTATAAGAAATCAGGAAAAAAAAATTGTGGCAGTCAGTAACGGTTACTTTTTTTAGACCAAGCAGAGGGAAAAAAATATGGACTCACTCAATTCTGAGGAAAAAATGATGGAATCATGAAAAACAAAAGAACGCTCCAACACATCACTAGTATTTTGTTGCACCACCTCTGGCTTTTCTAACAGCTTGCAGTCTCTGAGGCATGGACTTAATGAGTGACAAACAGTACTCTTCATCAATCTGGCTCCAACTTTCTCTGATTGCTGTTGCCAGATCAGCTTTGCAGGTTGGAGCCTTGTCATGGACCATTTTCTTCAACTTCCACCAAAGATTTTCAATTGGATTAATATCCGGACTATTTGCAGGCCATGACATTGACCCTATGTGTCTTTTTGCAAGGAATGTTTTCACAGTTTTTGCTCTATGGCAAGATGCATTATCATCTTGAAAAATGATTTCATCATCCCCAAACATCCTTTCAATTGATGGGATAAGAAAAGTGTCCAAAATATCAACATAAACTTGTGCATTTACTGATGATGTAATGACAGCCATCTCCCCAGTGCCTTTACCTGACATGCAGCCCCATATCATCAATGACTGTGGAAATTTACATGTTCTCTTCAGGCAGTCATCTTTATAAATCTCATTGGAACGGCACCAAACAAAAGTTCCAGCATCATCACCTTGCCCAATGCAGATTCGAGATTCATCACTGAATATGACTTTCATCCAGTCATCCACAGTCCACGATTGCTTTTCCTTAGCCCATTGTAACCTTGTTTTTTTTCTGTTTAGGTGTTAATGATGGCTTTCGTTTAGCTTTTCTGTATGTAAATCCCATTTCCTTTAGGCGGTTTCTTACAGTTCGGTCACAGACGTTGACTCCAGTTTCCTCCCATTCGTTCCTCATTTGTTTTGTTGTGCATTTTCGATTTTTGAGACATAATGCTTTAAGTTTTCTGTCTTGACGCTTTGATGTCTTCCTTGGTCTACCAGTATGTTTGCCTTTAACAACCTTCCCATGTTGTTTGTATTTGGTCCAGAGTTTAGACAACTGACTGTGAACAACCAACATCTTTTGCAACATTACATGATGATTTACCCTCTTTTAAGAGTTTGATAATCCTCTCCTTTGTTTCAACTGACATCTCTCGTGTTGGAGCCATGATTCATGTCAGTCCACTTGGTGCAACAGCTCTCCAAGGTGTGATCACTCCTTTTTAGATGCAGACTAACGAGCAGATTTGATTTGATGCAGGTGTTAGTTTTGGGGATGAAAATTTACAGGGTGATTCCATAAATTATTCCTCAGAATTGAGTGATTCCATATTTTTTTCCCTCTGCTTGGTCTAAAAAAGTAACCGTTACTGACTGCCACAATTATTTTTCCTGATTTCTTATAGTGTTTCTTAAATCCAGAAAGTTGCCATTTGAAATGACTTTAGTTTTGTGTCATGTCTGTGATCTGCTTTTTTTTCTACAAAATTAAACAACTGAATGAACATCCTCCGAGGCCGGTGATTCCATAATTACAGCCAGGGGTTGTAGCGGTAGACATCACGTCAATTAGTGTGCCTGAATCACGCGCGCTTCATATGCAAATAGCCATAATGCTGTTAAAGCACATTTTAAAGCGATACATAATACCGTGAAACCCCGGTATTTTTGCCCACGGTTATCATACTGTCCAAATCTCATACCGGCCCATGTCTAGCTACCACTGAGAAAAAGGCACTAGTGTTGTGTTTCAGAAGTTTGAAAAACCACCTTTAAGAAGAGTCCTTCAACCTCTGAATAAACTTCTCCGCCTCGGCTACAGAGCCGAGAACCACACGTGTCCCATCCACAGTAACGATCCAAAGTCGAGCAGGATAAAGCAATGTCAGCTTCAGGCCCATTGTATACAGTTCAGTACTCCTGTCTCTGTTTGGCCACTTCAGGGGTGTAATCTTCATAAAACTGAATGGGAGTATTACTGTGTATGAGCTGTGCTCTTTTCCGGGCCACCCGAATGACAAGCTCCTTGTGCTGAAACCAGTGAACACAGATGATGACAGGCCATGGCCTGTCCTGGGGCCTGGTTTCGGGGCCAAACTTCGGTGTGCATGGTCCAACTCTGGCAGCGTGGGAAAGGTTCCATGCCCAAATACATTCTGTAGTAGCTGTAAGAGCGTCCCTGGCTGCAGACCGTCTATATTCTCAGAGAGACCAATAATGCAAACATTATTCCTCCGGCTACTCCCCTTGAGCTCGATTAGTCTAGCTTTTAGCTTCTCCATTTCAGATTGTAGCCCCTCGCAGCACTTCTCCATCGTCTCCAAATGTTGATGAAGACACTCCACGTTGTCCTCCAGTGAAGTCAGGCGGCTGCCGTGGCTGTTGACGGTCTCCTGGAGCCCGTCCAGTTTATCGTTAACCTCTTTGAAATCTTTTCTGAGTTCAGAAATTAAGGCTATCTTAAGCTCGGCTAACACAGCTACCAGATCAGCTTTACACATGGCACCCTCCGACTCACCTCTTTCAGTCGTTTTAGCTGGTTTAGGAGGCACTGGTGGTTTGAGAAGTAAAAAATAAAAAGGACGAACAAAAGTCCAGTGAATCAAAGTTGAAATAAAATGCACAAACGGACATCAAAAAAGTAAAAGTAGCAGGAGCACAAGCTAAACGTGTCTACTCCATCGTCGTCCAAGTGGAAGTCCTAGGTGTAATTTTTGATCCTAAGATGTCCTTTGACCTCCACATTAGAGATATTACGAGGACTGCTTTCCTCCACCTGCATAATATAGTGAAGATTCGTCCCATCCTGTCTATGGCTGATGCTGAGACCCTGATTCATGTGTTTATCTCTTCTTGATTGGACTACTGCAATGTTCTATTTTCTGGTTTACCGCAGTCCAGCATTAGGGCTCTCCAATTGGTTCAAAGTGCTGCCGCCAGACTTTTGACACAAAGCAGAAAGTCTGACCACATTACACCCATTAGGGGAGGTGATGGTCTAGTGGTTAAGGTGTTGGGCTTGAGACCAGAAGATCCTCCGTTCAAATCAACACCTGACTGGAAAATCACTAAGAGCCCTTTGGCAAGGTCTTTAATCCCCTAGTTGCTCCCGGTGTGCAGTGAGCTCCTTGTATGGCAGCACCCTGACATCGGGGTGAATGTGAGGCATAACTGTAAAGCACTTTGAGCGTCTCATGCAAATGGAAAAGCGCTATATAAATGCAGCCCTTTTACACCCATTTTGGAGTCTCCATAGGTGCAAGCAACTGAAAAGTTTTTCACTGAACATTTTCTGTAAGTGGACAGCCGAGCGCCAAAGGAGCGAGGGTACCTTGGGTGTCCGGGGGCATGCCCCACTGGAAATTATGAAAAAAAAAAAAAAGTTGTGCAATTCGGTGCATTCTGAGAGTACTTTGGTCAGTTTTTCTTTGTTTAAAACAGTGGTATTTGACTCTTAAACTGGAAAAAAATATGGCTCAAGTCTTAATTTCATTAAAATTTATTTTCTATCTTGTATGTATTGTCTGTAACAAGTTTCCACCGATGGACTGACTGTCTGTATTAACTGACTAATTCTGCTTTTCATTGTTTTCATTCTACATTTATCAAATTTTAAGAGTGTCTTGTAAAACAAATCAATAATTACACCCTGTCTACTTTCAGTACAAAATAAACTTAAAGACATAACTATTGTCAATGAAGTCTTTTGCCACTATAATTTAAAACTGATGCAATAGTTAAAACATTAAATTAAACGTCATGTGTCCCAGTGCCCAAAACACCGCACGCCAACGACCTCAACAGCTTCAGGCCAGTGGCACTTACATCTCACCTGATGAAGACCCTAGAGCGCCTCATCCTGTGTCACCTCCGTTCCACGGTGAGCTCTGCTATGGACCCACAGCAGTTTGCTTACCGGCCTGCCATCGGAGTGGAGGACGCCATCATCTCCCTGCTGCACCGCTCACTGTCCCACCTGGAGAGGCCCAGCAGCGCTGTGAGGATTCTTTTCTTTGACTTCTCCAGCGCTTTCAACACCATCCAGCCGCGGCTCCTGAGGGACAAGCTGGTGATTGCAGGAGTGGACGAGGATCTGGCTGAGTGGGTCCTGGACTACCTCACAAACCGGCCCCAGTTTGTGAGGACCAAGAACTGCATGTCTGACCTCCTGACCTGCAGTGTGGGGGCCCCCAGGGGACGGTCCTCACGCCCTTCCTCTTTACACTGCAGACTTCAGACACAACACGGACAGCTGTGTCCTGCAGAAGTTCTCTGACGACTCCGCCCTCATTGGACTCATTATGGACAACGATGACATGGAGTACAGAGGACTAATGCAGGACTTTGTGGACTGGTGTCAGAGGAACCACCTCCTCATCAACGCAGGGAAGACCAAGGAGATGGTGGTGGACTTCAGACGCCGCCCCACTACACTCCCCCCAGTGAACATCCAGGGAAGGGACATTGAGAGAGTGGACTCTTACAAGTACCTGGGTGTTCATCTGGACAACAAACTGGACTGGACTCACAACACAGACGCACTTTACAGGAAGGGTCAGCGCTGCCTCTACCTCCTGAGGAGGCTGAGGTCTTTTGGAGTGAGGGGGCCACTTCTGAGGACCTTCTATGACTCTGTGGTGGCTTCAGCCATCCTGTACGGTGTGGTCTGCTGGAGCAGCAGCATCACAGAGAGGGACAGGAAAAGACTGGATAAGATCAGGAAATCCTGCTCTGTCCTGGGCTGTCCTCTGGACTCTGTGCAGGAGGTGGGGGACAGGAGGGTCCTGGCTAAACTTAAATCTATGCTGGACCACGAGTGTCACCCCCTGCTGGACGTTCTGTCTGCTCTGGAGAGCAGTTTCAGTGACAGACTCATCCACCCTCGCTGTGTGAGGGAGAGATTCCGCAGATCGTTTCTCACGGCTGCTGTCAGACTGTACAATGATCAATGCTAGTACTGTGGTAACCATAGCAACCAGGACAATAATCATGTCATTACCTGCTGTATTTATTAGGTGCAATAATTTAACTTATGGTGCAAACTCAAGTCACTTTACATATATTACATTACATATTACATATATATACATTACTTATATTTGACCTGCCCATATTGTAAATATCAGAGTAACTTATCGTACATTTCACGCCAAAGTCATTTTATCTGATCACTCTCACATCCTGACAGTGTACATCATCCCGGCAGCGCAGCATTGAACTGAACAATGGTAGCCTCAGCTTTACCCGGCACTCAGTGCTTTTTTTAGTTCTTGTTTTTTTAAGAGATACTTGTTTGTTTTATTTCATGCCCTTCTGTCTATTCCTACTGTTCTATGCTGTGATGTGACACTGAAATTTCCCCATTGAGGGATGAATAAAGGCTTTTCTTATCTTATCTTAAAAAGACCATCACCACATACGAGGTCTGTTAGAAAAGTATCGGACCTTTTTATTTTTTTCAAAAACCATATGGATTTGAATCACGTGTGATTGCATCAGCCAAGCTTGAACCTTTGTGCGCATGCTTGAGTTTTTTCACGCCTGTCGGTTGCGTCATTCGCCTCTGAGCAGGCTTTGAGTGAGCACTGGTCCACCCCCCTCATCGGATTTTCATTGTGAGGAAAATATCTGAACGACTGGAGCAGCGCTGCATCAATTTTTTCCAGAAACTGTGAGAGACCTCCAGGTGGACACCATTCGGAAAATTCAGATGGCTTTCAGGGACGATTTTATGTGGATTACACAGATTAAGGAGTGTTACAGCCGGTTTAAAGACCGCCCACAGCGGCTGAGAGTGCCGATCGACAGGCTGAAATGACCAGGTCATTTCCAAAGTGAAGGCTTTGTTGATCCGGGACATCGTCTGACTTCCACAGAACTAGGAAGAAGACGTGGACATCAGCACTTTTTCGGCACATTCCACTGTTACAGGAGTTTTTTTTCATGGAAAGAGAAGCGGCGGGATGCGCCACGGAGCCGCGAATGGCTGCGGGACAAAAGCACCTCCGTGTTGGTCTCACAGGACGGCTTTCAGATGGCTTTCGGTGGCTTTTCAGTCGTGTGACTATCCAAGAAATTGTGGATGAGCTGGACATGCCAGAACATGTCCTGTGAGGCTTCATCACGGTGATGCTTTGCGCCATGCAGCTCCGTCCCAATGCGCGAATTCCTCCGCACGTCTGTCTCAATGTGCCGAAAAAGTGCTGATGTCCACGTCTTCTGCAATTTCTGTGGTAGTCAGACGACGTCCTGGATCAATACAGCGTTCAGTTTGGAAATGAACGGCACATTCCACTGTTACAGGAGTTTTTGTCACAGAAAGAGGAGCGGAGGAATTCGCGCATCGGGACAGAGCTGCATGGCGCAAAGCAACGCCGTGATGAAGCCTCACAGGACATGTTCTGGCATGTCCAGCTCATCTGTCTGAAAGCTGTCCTGTGAGACCAACACGGAGGTGCTTTTGTCCCGTGCCATTCGTGGCTCTGTGGCGCATCCCTCCGCTTCTCTTTCCATGACAAAAACTCCTGTAACAGTGGGAAAAAGTGCTGATGTCCACATCTTCTGCCATTTCTGTGGTAGTTAGACGATGTCCCGGATCAACACAGCCTTCACTTTGGAAATGATCTGGTCGTTTCAGCCTGTCGCTCGGAGCGCGGCGCGCTCTCAGCCGCTGTGGGCGGTCTTTAAACCGGCTGTAACACTCCTTAATCTGTGTAATCCACATAAAATCGTCAGACATTTATTCGCAATAAAAATCCGACGAAAGGGGTGGACCACTGTTCACATAAAGCCTGCTCACAGATGAATGACGCAACCGACAGGCGTGAATAAACTCAAGCATGCGCACGAAGGTTCAAGCTTGGCTGATGCAAGCGGACGTGATTCAAATCCATATAGTTTTTGAAAAAAATAAAAAGGTCGGATTGTTTTCTAACAGACCTCATAAATACCACATATTAATGCCAAATTTCACCACCAGACCAAGTGCATTTTAAATAAAGTGTTGTAAAATACTATCACCAGAATGCAGCCCTTTCAAATGCCACCAGTTTTAATATAAATAAAAATCATAACCAATGAACACCTTCACAGTATTTAGCACAATGCTTTTATTTTACCTCAAAATATTTTATTGTACAAAATATATTGAGTCATTTTTGAAATGATTAAAGAGTAAAACTGAATAAATCAATTGTAAGGCCTGAAAGAAGTTTCTATTCACCTTATTCAGGAAGTCAGGGTGGGCGGCTCCATTTTGTCAAACAACTTCCGGTTTGTCACTGCTTCTAATGATTATCTACGTGGGAACACACTACACTTCAAGTGCCCGAACATGAGCAGCATTAATTGTTCAGTTCGTGGGTGCCACAATAACTGGAAAAAGAGGAAACTATCACTTTCAGATCGATGTTTTGAACAACAACTGAGTGCTGTGGACGAGCATTAAACTTGTTCCCTCCTCCATTGAAAGACGAGGCTCTCCGGTGCTCGCTAAAGGCGCTGAATTTGAAAAATCCACCCAGACGTCACTATGTCTGTTCTTTTCATTTTATGGAGAACAAAAACCCACACCACTGGATCTTTACCCAGAGAAATGGTTGGACTACAACGCTCCGTTGAAGATGCCACGGCGGATGCCAGTGGGACAAACAGGTAAGCTGTGTTTGTAGGTTTGTAGCATTTTCTGGTGTTTGATACAACCAAGCACTGCATGAAATAACATCATACGTATATTAACGTTACGTAATCTTGGCATTACGGTGGTACTACTTATCAGGTAGTATTTTAACTTGATTGTGCTTTTATATGAGCTTCAGCAGCTCTGTGCGGCACGGAGCACGTACTTCCTCATAGCCAAACCGTCCACGCCAAGTGACAACACAAAGTAGTTAAAAATAATCGAGGGTCACTTTTTCATGTCCTCTTCCTGCTCTGTTATGACCCGTGGGTGAGCCAGAGTCGATTCCTTTGAGTTTTTCAAAAAGATTTTTGTTTCTACCCATCTAATATTTTCCGTTGTTCTGTATTGAAAACACCGCTCACCGGAAGTCCTAAGACAAAACGGAAATGCCTCTGTTGTAAAAGTGGGCGGGGCTGAATAAGGTGAACAGAAAGTAATTTAGCCATAAGGTCATGTGAGAGGGGGAAGTGTTGACTTTTTAAGTACATGAAAGACGCTGGACTCGAGAGGATTTAGTACTGCTATAATGCATTGATGCAGCAGGTGGCATCACTGCGCTGCCATTAAGCACCGTAGAAGAAGAGAGAGGTAAGTTTGATTTTGGCAACGGGCCACACGTTTTGAGAGGAGCGCATTTCATGTCAAAATAAAGCTATAAAGTGTAAAAATGCAAGTAAATCAATTGTAAGGCCTGAAATAAGTTTCTGTTGGACGTCTTTTAGCAATAAGGTCAAGTGAGAGGGGGAAGTGTTGGCTTTGTAAATACTTGAAAGACATGGGACTCAATGAGAGGATTTAGTGCTGCAATAATGGCCTGATACAGTAGGTAGCAGCAGTGCAACAAGAAGGATGCCAGCTGCCATTAAACGCCATAGAAGAAGAGAGGAGTGAGTTTGATTTACTCATCGTGACACCCGATTTGACAGGAGCACATTTTGTGTCAAAATAAAGCCATAAAATATATTTTTGTTTTAAGTTGGTGGTTTTATATGGCGATATAAACGTTACATGGAAACAAATTTTGACGGAAATCTGTATACAAATGACAGTTTTGCTCACATGCGTCTCTTCACTAGCTTCCTGTCCCTGTGAGATCAGACTTTAAGATTCTGCTATTAACCTATAAAATTATTCATGGACTGGCACCTCCCTACCTAGCTGACCAGCACGGGCTCTGCGTTCTCAGGGTGCAGGACTACTTTGTGTCCCTAGGGTGAGTAAAAAGTCTGCGGGTCACAGAGCTTTCTCTTATCTTGCCCCTGTTCTGTGGAATGATCTCCCTGCATCAATAAAACAGTCAGATTCTGAGGAGACTTTCAAGTCCAGACTTAAGACGCACTTATTTTCCCTTTCGTATGGCTAGCTTACTGGCATAGTATGTTGCTATGCTTTTTACCCTTTTAAATTAATTTTATTAGTAAACGGAGCATGCCGCGGCCTCAACTTTACCTAAATTCTGGGTCTTTTAGTGAAGCTTAGGACTAGTGGCTGGTGATCACCTTAGTATTTCTTCTGTTTTTCATGTTGATTAATGCTGACAAATTATACTGTATTTGTTGTCTTTCTGTTGCCTGATTGTTTTTTTTTCCTCTGTTTGAAGTGCAGCTCCATCCAGAGATGGGAGTGGGTGTCTTCTGCAAGCCTCACGTCCTGTGCACCAGCATGGGCTCGCAAAATTTCCTGTATATTCATATTGTCAATTGTGTCAGTAGAACGGTCAAAACAGTGGGTCGCCCCTTTTGAGTCTGGTCTGCTTGGTTTCTTCCTCAAATCATCAGAGGGAGTTTTTCCTTACCACTGTCCCCTGTCCTTACTTGTGTGAAGCACCTTGAGGCAACGTTGTTGTGATTTCGCACTATATAAATGAAATTAAATTGAATTTCATTACATATTTTAAAATTTTGGGACTTGATATCATACTATAAATTATGCTTAAAGTAAAACAAAAACATTTACCACATGTCCAGGACCTGTTTACAATTAAGGATTCCAGTTATAATTTGAGAGGAAATTATTTGATAAATCAAAGATTCAGACTGCTGTAAAAAGTCACTGTTTCTGGTAGATGTGTTAATATTTGGAATAACTGCCCTGATAACATTAAATGATTTGGTACTTGGTTGGCTTTAAAAGGCTCTATACAAATTATTTAATTACTTGTTATAGCACAACGAATTAGGTTTAGAGTTTGTTTTACTTGGGGTTAGAGCATGGTGCACTGCCGTTTGCATGTTTGTGTTTTGTAATTTTACTTCAGTCAGTGATTAATTTATATTTTGTATTTCTTATTATGGGTATATGTATATTTTTATATACATAGGTATACATTTTTTTTGTTTTTTTGTTAAATGGGTGGGTGTTTATAAGCTTTTGCTTCTACCTATACCCTTTTGGGCACATTGTTTAATCGTTTTTATTTTGCCAAATTAAGTTTTGCAAGACATCCCCATCTGAACCTGAACCTGTGGTCCTTTAGCGCCTGTGAAACCGTCAGATTAACGTCGTACTTTCACAAAATGACGGCAGGCTGCCAGTAAAAGACTTAAAATTATTTCACTTCTTGCCTGGATTGTTCGCGAATAAAGTCACTTTACTGATTTTCTCTCGTTTGAATTTTAATGACGAACAAAAAAAGGCAGAACAGCAGCAAGCTAACTGTTAGCCAAATTCGACCGCATTCACTCACATCAAACACTGAAATGCCGACATTTAATACGACGCACGCATTCTGCCAACAATATTATTCATCAAAGTCTGATTTCAGTGACATTATTTCTCACCTCAAAGTGGAAAAAAAAAAACCGTTTTCTGTGTTTGACCAAAACAAGCCAGACGGCTAGCTACCTCGTCCTTCTTCTTCTCCTTCTTCTTCTGTGACTTTTGTTGGCGGCTTGCAATCTCAGTGCACTACCGCCATCTACTGGAATGAGTTGTGATTACTTAGGGATGTCAATGGACGACTAAACTAACAAAGAAAAACCAAACAAAGCAAAACAAACAAACAAAACTAAAGTCTTTCTTCTTCTTCTTCTTCTAATGGTCTCACACTTACATTTGATGAATGCTTTTAATGCTCCAGCAGGAGACGATGGGGTTTTTGTTGAACTCTGTAAAACCCCTCACTACACAATTTATACACTTTTCTCAAACAGGCATTAACATTTTCTCACTTTTCTCTCTTGTGTAAACACTCTCTTTTTTCTTCTGGGCGAGAAGATTATAAACAGACACACGCAGAACACAATGCGCAGCTCTCCCTTCACTCACTGCCTCCAGGACCCGCAAAGAATCCAAGTCCTCTCTCGGTGGCCACGGAGCTCTGCGGCTGCGATCAACATCCACATCAAAACAGCGAGCGTAGTCTCTGGACCTGTTGCCAGATTTGGCGCAGCTCTGCACAGTAGACAGGAGGGCGGTGTGAGTGGCCCGCTGCTGCGTTTACTGAGCACGCAGAAAGCACATTGGAGGCAGTGAGAGCAATTGCGGTGCTGCGACCGGTCCGCCTGATAAGGACGCAGAACACAATGCACCATTAAAAAAAAAGCATGCAAAATTGGTCTAAAAAAAATCAATGAAACTGCGAGGCCGCGAAAGGTTATTAATTGTCGCTCAGTGCTAATACAACATCACATCATAGGAATACAACAGGTGACCGTCGAGAGTCGACTCAGCCTTCTCATTGGATGGGGCGGGCCTGGCTGACAAGTGGGCGGGCCTGGCTGACAAGTGGGCGGGCCTGGCTGACAAGTGGGCGGGCCTGGCTGACAAGTGGGCGGGCCTTGCTGGCAAGTGGGCGGGCCTGGCTGACAAGTGGGCGGGCCTGGCTGACAAGTGGGCGGGCCTGGCTGACAAGTGGGCGGGCCTGGCTGACAAGTGGGCGGGCCTTGCTGGCAAGTGGGCGGGCCTGGCTGACAAGTGGGCGGGCCTTGCTGACAAGTGGGCCCGCTTGTCTGGCTACTCCTAAGTGTTGCTAGGCCGGTATCGTAGATTTACATCAACACTACCTGGCTATTCCCACCCGCTGTGTGTAAACAAATGACGTCATAGTGCGCAGCCCAAGAACTGTCCACAGAGGGAAAGATAAAAAGGCAAGAAGTGTGTGTTGGTCCCAGGATGGATGTTACAGATGATTTTCTCATGGATAGTCTGACAATGAACAGCAGCCAAAGCAGCCAGCTTGATGAGGACGCACTGCTGAATTTGGAGAGCAGCGTGATACCAGCCAACACGACAAAAGTTAAAGTGAGACAACTTTTTATGTACACGTTTGCTGGGTGTCGTGCGCTTTGAAATGACATTTGTTGGGGGAAAAAACCTACAAAATAACCTTTACTCAAAACATAGAAAATCTCAGGTTTCCCCTCGCGAGTCTGTGCAAACAGAATACACAGACAACAATCATTTGAATTCAAGTTCAGACTGCTCATTTATAGAGCAGTTTTCTGAAGAAAAATCCTCGGAAATGGTTTTTGTTGTTGTTGTTTGTTACCTCAGAATTTCTGATTACTGTTAAAAAAAAAAAGTTTAGAACACTTGTACTTAAAATAGCTAAATAAATCAATAAATGGTTCATTAGAAACCTTTCATCTGTAACTTAAAAACCACCTGTTATTTCAGATTAGATAATTTCTTGGTTAACATAAGGAACCTTGGACATTTATTTTTAGACAAATAAAATAACATGGAAATTTGTACATTTTTTTAAGTTTGGTAGATTATTTATATCTCATTTCAACCATAAAAACAGACACTGTAAATAAATACAAATGTTTAATATAAGTGCAACAGGAAATAATTTAACAATGACTGCAGTGTGATTGTAAAGTAGGATTTCTGTGACATAAACCTCATGATGAAATATTTTTTTAATTGAGTCATTTAAACTTGTAATTTCCTCAAAATATGTCATTGCCTTTAATGTTGTTATCAGGACAGTCATTTCTAAAATATGAATTTGAGCACATTGGGCCTCATGTATCAATGTTGCGCACTTGTGGCGTAAATTTAAGGCGTAAACTTGAAGTACACCAAAGTCGCCGTGACATGTATCAAGCAGTGCGCACCTGCCTATTTCCGGCGTACGCCTGACGTGATCTTGATAAATGCGGCGGGTGGAAACAATCGTAATTATAATAAACACACCCATAAATATTCAGACTCCGCTTCAAACACACCCTCATTTTACGACATGGAAGCCGGGAGACGGCAAAGAAAAAGAACTCCACCAATCATGACGCGTGCCAATAGAGCATCAAAAGCGGCCGTCGTATCAATTGTTTTGTAGTATATAATCAATAAAGTGTTACAGTGGTCCCTCATTAATCGCTGGAGTTACGTTCTAAAAAATAGCCCATAATACGCAAAATCCGCGACGTAGTCAGCGTTATTTTTTATAATTATTATAGATGTTTCAAAGCTGTAAAACCACTTTATCTCAATCAGGCATGAACATTTTCTCACTTTTCTCTCATGTGTAAACACTCTCAAAGTTCAAACCTTAGTAGGAAAATAAAACCAAACTGTTTCAGGCCCAAACATTTGTTTGAGAAATAAAATTAGAACATTTTCCTATAAATAATTATGATGGCATTTAGAACTAACAAATTAATTTTAACGATCAACGAATGAGGTCGGACACATAAGAAATTATTAATAGTGACTGACCAGTATGTCACAGATCGGGCCTCTGCGTCCTGACGCTGCGCCTTCTTCCACTCACACCTGGCTGCAGGTGTTTGTTTCCGTGTGACAAACACAGTTATGAGTAGTTGTTGGCGCTGTTTTTTTCTTCTGGGCGACAAGATTCTTAAAAACAAATACGCAGAACACTGTAAAAAAAAAAGGCATGCAAAACTGGACTAAATACTTCGAGACTCCAAGGCCACGACAGGTGAACGGCGTTATAGCGAGGGACCACTGTATTCTCTTTTCACATGTCAATAATTCTTGACATGTGGATATTTGCTCGCTCAATTATTAAGACACGCTTAATCTGTCAGATTTCTTTATTTTTTAAATGTATTTCTGTATTTATTTTATTGTGACAACCGAATGGAGACGACAAAACCTGGTTGCAGCACGGGCGAATTAAGGGAATGACAAAACTACAGTTGTTATCAATTTCATTGTCTAAAACGATCACACCACATGAAGTTAAGCTCAGCGCTGCTCTGGCTCCAGGCTCGAAGTCTGGAGAAAAAGACGAGCAGTGCTTTCTTTGCAGTCTGCGCTGTGACCACGGATCGTGCTCCATAACAATCCCGCAAAGGCGGGATTTGTATTAATTATTATGTAGTATAATCAGGAAATTTATGTAACATATGCATTGATTTGTATAATGGCACTGTTTATCATGTTGATCATCTTCATTTTTATGTGGATTCCAGCACTGGTTCATTTTGGGGTATAATTTACGCCACCTCTCGACCTGGTGTATATTTTAAGCGCAGCGTACGCCAACGACCACATTGATAAATGCCAAGTAGCGCAGCCGTTTTGGCGTACACCCCATATACACTCAAATATCGCCGTACGCAACGTTGATACATGAGGCCCAATAAGTGGAGAGCTTCTACCTGTGCAAATGTCTTTGGACTTTGATTTCGTGGACATTTTTAATGATCCGCTCATTTATTGTTAAAATATAAAATGAAACAGCTTTTTTAAAAAAATAATAAAATAGTTGCTGTTCAAAGAGCCTTTTATTTAGAAGCAGGTGATGTTCTGCTGGATTCTCAGGACCAGATGAAGGTCTCTTCTGCAGCTTTGACCTCTGGTGGTGTTGCTGACGACACTTTTGTCCTGTTTTGAAGAGCAGAGATGTTTTCTTTCGACTGGACTTCGTGGTGTTCAGCTCATCAATGGAAGTTTGGTTGTCTGCACAGCAAATGTTCCTGATTGGGACAAATAAAAATATTTCTTTAAATATAAAGAAACACTAAAGAGTTTATATATAAAAAAAGAAAAAAAACGGGGGGGGGGGGGGGTGATGGAAAAAAACGCCCCCTCAAAATAAGTTATTTAAAGTTAAGCTTTTGTGGTGTCTGAAAAAAGCTGTAGCTTCATTTGCTGCCTGCCTCGGTCTGCCCAGTGATGATGCCTGAAGGCCGGCTTCTCCTTGCGGGTCGGCCTGCTGTCGCGGTTAGTACAATAACTTCAAGTACAATAACTTCAGTTTTATCTAAATTTAAAAGCAGGAAAAGAGAAAGAGTCTAACCAAATACCAGCATTACTGAAAGCAGCCAAAGATAACGATATGTCTTTGGATGGTTATGAGTAATTTTTTCTCTAATAGTTAACATTTTATTAGCAAAGAAAGTCATGAAGTCATTACTAGTTAAAGTTAAAGGAATACTTGGCTCAATAGAGCTCTGACTCTTTGTCAGCCTGGCTACAGTGCTGAAAAGAAACCTGGGGTTGTTCTTATTTTCTTCAATTAGTGATGAGTAGTAAGATGTCCTAGCTTTACGGAGGGCTTTTTTATAGAGCAACAGACGATTTTTCCAGGATAAGTGAAGATCTTCTAAATTAGTGAGACGCCATTTCCTCTCCAACTTACGGGTTATCTGCTTTAAGCTGCGAGTTTGTGAGTTATACCACAGAGTCAGGCACTTCTGATTTAAGGCTCTCTTTTTCAGAGGAGGTACAGCATCCAAAGTTGTGCTCAATGAGGATCTAAAACTATTGACGAGATAATCTATCTCACTCACAGAGTTTAGGTAGCTACTCTGCACTGTGTTGGTATATGGCATTGGAGAACATAAAGAAGGAATCATATCCTTAAACCTAGTTACAGCGCTTTCCGAAAGACTTCTACTGTAATGAAACTTATTCCCCACTGCTGGGTAGTCCATCAGAGTAAATGTAAATGTTATTAAGAAATGATCAGACAGAAGGGGGTTTTCAGGGAATACTGTTAAGTCTTCAATTTCCATACCATAAGTCAGAACAAGATCTAAGATATGATTAAAGTGGTGGGTGGACTCATTTACATTTTGAGTGAAGCCAGTTGAGTCTAATAATAGATTAAATGCAGTGTTGAGGCTGTCATTCTCAGCATCTATGTGGATGTTAAAATCGCCCACTATAATTATCTTATCTGAGCTAAGCACTAAGTCAGACAAAAGGTCTGAAAATTCACAGAGAAACTCACAGTAATGACCAGGTGGATGATAGATAACAACAAATAAAACTTAGTAGAGAAGCTTGAATCTTCGACTGGACTGGGTTGCTTGATGTGAGGACATTTCACTTCAAATCGCAGGCGCTTCCTCAGCTAAAATTCTTGCTCTGGTGGTCTGACTTCTGTCTTGACTCTGGTAGAGAAGAATAATCAAGAAATCACAAAACCTGGAGTTTTAAACCTAACCAGACCCCTCCTACTGAGAGGCAGACTGCTATAGGCTAGTGAATAAACAATAGCTCTAATTAGCACCTATTGTGCTCTAGTTAGCACCCTCCTAATGATGGGACGGACCCTCTCATGATGGCTCCCTTGACGACTCTGCTGATGACGTGAATGACTCATTACCATGAACAAAAGACTGAAACTGCTTTGACCTGAGTACCCCATTGTAAACAGGGGATAAAGCATGTCTCAGACCCCCTCAGGGGCGGTGCTGGAGGCGGGCATCGTGGGGGGGGCGGCACGTCCACACTGCCGTGTGGACGCTGAGCGTCCACAGAGTTCAATAGTGAAGCAAAGAGTGCAGCGAAACGAGACAAGTCATTGGATAAATGCTGGGCTTTGTCCCGCCCATCGGACGCTCAGCGTGTCTGGGGGTCTATGGGGCAGTGGGCGGGCCTCGGCTGGCCCGGACGCTCAGCTTCTCATTTGATTTCATTTCATTTATTATACAGGAAAAGGTTAAAAGCACAATTGCACATTACCCCAGGCCTGACTAAGTTAAAACTGTTTTACAGCAGGTTCCTGTTTTACACGTAAACCTACACACAAACAATCATTTCATTCAATCATGTGGACAATAAACCTAACATGTACAGCACACATTCATAAAATCATAAATACATAAATAAAAAGATAAAAAGATCAGACAAGTGAGAAAGGTAGATCAGTGGTTACACGAATAACTATTCAATAAATTGTCTGCATGATGATCTGTCTGAGGCTGAATCCCTTTTTGATTGACAGCGAAATGAGCGAATCAACGATCTTTTGGTGTAAACATCTGTGGGAGCATTTTTTAATTTTCATTCTGTTCTGAGTTGAACCAGAGACTTTCCTAATCCTCTTAGCGGCATTTTCTTTGTTAAAAACGATTAGCGACAAATTGAGCTTCTATTTCTGGTGGGTTTTTTTTGTAGCTGCTTGTGTTTGCAGACTGACTTCTATCACTCTTTCTGACTTCTATCTCAGTTTCTGTTCCTACCGAGCAGCGGGTGCTGCTGAGCTCCTCCACCGTCACAAAGCACTCACAGGCGAACAAACTTCACACTAATGCGTGCTTGCTCAATTGCAACCGTTTTTAGATGCACATGGCATTTTAGACCTGTTTCAGTCGGGTTACAAAACGTTTCACAGTACAGAGTCTGCACTTCTTAAGGTTTTTAATGACCTGTTTTTAATAGCTGATGCTGGAAGCTCTGCTATTTTAGTGCTTTTAGACCTGACTGCTGCTTTTGACACAGTGGACCATGCAACTCTCTTATCTCGCTTGGAAACCTGTGTGGGTGTCAGGGGAATTGCTTTGAAGTGGTTTGAGTCTTACTTGAGTGGGAGGTCTTTCTCCATGAGGCTGGGGGACTCCTGCTCCTCTTCTGCTCCCCTGCAGTGTGGTGTCCCCCAGGGTTCTATCTTAGACTCAATTCTTTTTGCTCTGCATCTCCTCCCACTTGAGGAGATATTTAGAAAACATGGCATGTCATACCATTTTTATGCTGATGACTGCCAAATTTACATGCCGATTCTCAAAAATAACCACTGCCCCCTGACCCCCCTTCTCGACTGTCTCGGTGATGTCAAGGCTTTGTTAGCACAGAATTATTTAAAACTTAACGAGGGAAAAACTGAAATAATTCTGTTTGGCAATTCCCGCTTTGACCTGGGACCTCTCCAAAGTTTTGTGCATCCCAAAGTCATCAGCCTTGGTGTCACCATAGACAGCTATCTTAAACTTGATAAATAGGTTAACGCGGTTTTAAAATCGAGCTTTTTTTTACCTTCATCTTTTATCAAAAGTGAAACCTTTTATCCCTTTTAAATTGTTTGAACAAGTCATGCACACTTTTATTTCTTCTCGTTTAGACTACTCAATCAATCAATCAATCAATTTTTTTATATAGCGCCAAATCACAACAAACAGTTGCCCCAAGGCGCTTTATATTGTAAGGCAAGGCCATACAATAATTACGTAAAACCCCAACGGTCAAAACGACCCCCTGTGAGCAAGCACTTGGCTACAGTGGGAAGGAAAAACTCCCTTTTAACAGGAAGAAACCTCCAGCAGAACCAGGCTCAGGGAGGGGCAGTCTTCTGCTGGGACTGGTTGGGGCTGAGGGAGAGAACCAGGAAAAAGACATGCTGTGGAGGGGAGCAGAGATCGATCACTAATGATTAAATGCAGAGTGGTGCATACAGAGCAAAAAGAGAAAGAAACACTCAGTGCATCATGGGAACCCCCCAGCAGTCTAAGTCTATAGCAGCATAACTAAGGGATGGTTCAGGGTCACCTGATCCAGCCCTAACTATAAGCTTTAGCAAAAAGGAAAGTTTTAAGCCTAATCTTAAAAGTAGAGAGGGTGTCTGTCTCCCTGATCTGAATTCCCCCGTACTTTTCTGCTCTGGGTGTGAAATGTTTAGTTATTCCTCGGCCTCTTTTAGCAGTAACGGTACTTGTAATAAGTGCAGCTTATTCGTAGCTTTGGAGGCCAGGCTGGGCGAATTGGAGGCTCGGCTCCGCACCGTGGAAAATTCTACAGCTAGCCAGGCCCCTGTAGTCGGTGCGGACCAAGGTAGCTTAGCCGCCGTTAGTTCCCCCCTGGCAGACCCCGTGCAGTCGGGAAGGCAGGCTGACTGGGTGACTGTGAGGAGGAAGCGTAGCCCTAAACAGAAGCCCCGTGTACACCGTCAACCCGTTCACATCTCTAACCGTTTTTCCCCACTCGACGATACACTCGCCGAGGATCAAACTCTAGTTATTGGCGACTCTGTTTTGAGAAATGTGAAGTTAGCGACACCAGCAACCATTGTCAATTGTCTTCCGGGGGCCAGAGCAGGCGACATCGAAGGACATTTGAAATTGCTGGCTAAGGCTAAGCGTAAATTTGGTAAGATTGTAATTCACGTCGGCAGTAATGACACTCGGTTACGCCAATCGGAGGTCACTAAAATTAACATTGAATCGGTGTGTAACTCTGCAAAAACAATGTCGGACTCTGTAGTTTTCTCTGGGCCCCTCCCCAATCAGACCGGGAGTGACATGTTTAGCCGCATGTTCTCCTTGAATTGCTGGCTGTCTGAGTGGTGTCCAAAAAATGAGGTGGGCTTCATTGATAATTGGCAAAGCTTCTGGGGAAAACCTGGTCTTGTTAGGAGAGACGGCATCCATCCCACTTTAGAGGGAGCAGCTCTCATTTCTAGAAATCTGGCCAATTTTTTGGGATCCTCCAAACTGTGACTGTCTAGCGTTGGGACCAGGAGGCAGAGTTGTAGTCTTACACACCTCTCTGCAGCTTCTCTCCCCCTGCCATCCCCTTATTACCCCATCCCCGTAGAGACGGTGCCTGCTCCCAGACCACCAATAACTAGCAAAAATCTATTTAAGCATAAAAATTCAAAAAGAAAAAATAATATAGCACCTTCAATTGCACCACAGACTAAAACAGTTAAATGTGGTCTATTAAACATTAGGTCTCTTTCTTCTAAGTCCCTGTTGGTAAATGATATAATAATTGATCAACGTATTGATTTATTCTGCCTAACAGAAACTTGGTTACAGCAGGATGAATATGTTAGTTTAAATGAGTCAACACCCCCGAGTCACACTAACTGTCAGAATGCTCGTAGCACGGGCCGGGGCGGAGGATTAGCAGCAATCTTCCATTCCAGCTTATTAATTAATCAAAAACCCAGACAGAGCTTTAATTCATTTGAAAGCTTGACTCTTAGTCTTGTCCATCCAAATTGGAAGTCCCAAAAACCAGTTTTATTTGTTATTATCTATCGTCCACCTGGTCGTTACTGTGAGTTTCTCTGTGAATTTTCAGACCTTTTGTCTGACTTAGTGCTTAGCTCAGATAAGATAATTATAGTGGGCGATTTTAACATCCACACAGATGCTGAGAATGACAGCCTCAACACTGCATTTAATCTATTATTAGACTCTATCGGCTTTGCTCAAAAAGTAAATGAGTCCACCCACCACTTTAATCATATTTTAGATCTTGTTCTGACTTATGGTATGGAAATAGAAGACTTAACAGTATTCCCTGAAAACTCCCTTTTGTCTGATCATTTTTTAATAACATTTACATTTACCCTGATGGACTACCCTGCAGTGGGGAATAAGTTTCATTACACTAGAAGTCTTTCAGAAAGCGCTGTAACTAGGTTTAAGGATATGATTCCTTCTTTATGTTCTCTAATGCCATATAACAACACAGTGCAGAATAGCTACCTAAACTCTGTAAGGGAGATAGAGTATCTTGTCAATAGTTTTACATCCTCATTGAAGACAACTTTGGATGCTGTAGCTCCTCTGAAAAAGAGAGCTTTAAATCAGAAGTGTCTGACTCCGTGGTATAACTCACAAACTCGTAGCTTAAAGCAGATAACCCGTAAGTTGGAGAGGAAATGGCGTCTCACTAATTTAGAAGATCTTCACTTAGCCTGGAAAAAGAGTTTGTTGCTCTATAAGAAAGCCCTTCGTGAAGCTAGGACATCTTTCTACTCATCACTAATTGAAGAAAATAAGAACAACCCCAGGTTTCTTTTCAGCACTGTAGCCAGGCTGACAAAGAGTCAGAGCTCTATTGAGCTGAGTATTCCATTAACTTTAACTAGTAATGACTTCATGACTTTCTTTGCTAACAAAATTTTGACTATTAGAGAAAAAATTACTCATAACCATCCCAAAGATGTATCGTTATCTTTGGCTGCTTTCAGTGATGCCGGTATTTGGTTAGACTCTTTCTCTCCGATTGTTCTGTCTGAGTTATTTTCATTAGTTACTTCATCCAAACCATCAACATGCTTATTAGACCCCATTCCTGCCAGGCTGCTCAAGGAAGCCCTACCATTATTTAATGCTTCAATCTTAAATATGATCAATCTATCTTTGTTAGTTGGTTATGTACCACAGGCCTTTAAGGTGGCAGTAATTAAACCATTACTTAAAAAGCCATCACTTGACCCAGCTATCTTAGCTAATTATAGGCCAATCTCCAACCTTCCTTTTCTCTCAAAGATTCTTGAGAGGGTAGTTGTAAAACAGCTAACTGATCATCTGCAGAGGAATGGTCTATGTGAAGAGTTTCAGTCAGGTTTTAGAATTCATCATAGTACAGAAACAGCATTAGTGAAGGTTACAAATGATCTTCTTATGGCCTTGGCCAGTGGACTCATCTCTGTGCTTGTTCTGTTAGACCTCAGTGCTGCTTTTGATACTGTTGACCATAAAATTTTATTACAGAGATTAGAGCATGCCATAGGTATTAAAGGCACTGCGCTGCGGTGGTTTGAATCATATTTGTCTAATAGATTACAATTTGTTCATGTAAATGGGGAATCTTCTTCACAGACTAAAGTTAATTGTGGAGTTCCACAAGGTTCTGTGCTAGGACCAATTTTATTCACTTTATATATGCTTCCCTTAGGCAGTATTATTAGACGGTATTGCTTAAATTTTCATTGTTACGCAGATGATACCCAGCTTTATCTATCCATGAAGCCAGAGGACACACACCAATTAGCTAAACTGCAGGATTGTCTTACAGACATAAAGACATGGATGACCTCTAATTTCCTGCTTTTAAACTCAGATAAAACTGAAGTTATTGTACTTGGCCCCACAAATCTTAGAAACATGGTGTCTAACCAGATCCTTACTCTGGATGGCATTACCCTGACCTCTAGTAATACTGTGAGAAATCTTGGAGTCATTTTGATCAGGATATGTCATTCAAAGCGCATATTAAACAAATATGTAGGACTGCTTTTTTGCATTTACGCAATATCTCTAAAATCAGAAAGGTCTTGTCTCAGAGTGATGCTGAAAAACTAATTCATGCATTTATTTCCTCTAGGCTGGACTATTGTAATTCATTATTATCAGGTTGTCCTAAAAGTTCCCTAAAAAGCCTTCAGTTAATTCAAAATGCTGCAGCTAGAGTACTGACGGGGACTAGAAGGAGAGAGCATATCTCACCTATATTGGCCTCTCTTCATTGGCTTCCTGTTAATTCTAGAATAGAATTTAAAATTCTTCTTCTTACTTATAAGGTTTTGAATAATCAGGTCCCATCTTATCTTAGGGACCTCGTAGTACCATATCACCCCAATAGAGCGCTTCGCTCTCAGACTGCAGGCTTACTTGTAGTTCCTAGGGTTTGTAAGAGTAGAATGGGAGGCAGAGCCTTCAGCTTTCAGGCTCCTCTCCTGTGGAACCAGCTCCCAATTCAGATCAGGGAGACAGACACCCTCTCTACTTTTAAGATTAGGCTTAAAACTTTCCTTTTTGCTAAAGCTTATAGTTAGGGCTGGATCAGGTGACCCTGAACCATCCCTTAGTTATGCTGCTATAGACGTAGACTGCTGGGGGGTTCCCATGATGCACTGTTTCTTTCTCTTTTTGCTCTGTATGCACCACTCTGCATTTAATCATTAGTGATCGATCTCTGCTCCCCTCCACAGCATGTCTTTTTCCTGGTTCTCTCCCTCAGCCCCAACCAGTCCCAGCAGAAGACTGCCCCTCCCTGAGCCTGGTTCTGCTGGAGGTTTCTTCCTGTTAAAAGGGAGTTTTTCCTTCCCACTGTAGCCAAGTGCTTGCTCACAGGGGGTCGTTTTGACCGTTGGGGTTTTACATAATTATTGTATGGCCTTGCCTTACAATATAAAGCGCCTTGGGGCAACTGTTTGTTGTGATTTGGCGCTATATAAAAAAAATTGATTGATTGATTGATACTCTATCTCACTTACAGAGTTTAGGTAGCTACTCTGCACTGTGTTGGTATATGGCATTAGAGAACATAAAGAAGGAATCATATCCTTAAACCTAGTTACAGCGCTTTCTGAAAGACTTCTAGTGTAATGAAACTTATTCCCCACTGCTGGGTAGTCCATCAGAGTAAATGTAAATGTTATTAAGAAATGATCAGACAGAAGGGAGTTTTCAGGGAATACTGTTAAGTCTTCTATTTCCATACCATAAGTCAGAACAAGATCTAAGATATGATTAAAGTGGTGGGTGGACTCATTTACTTTTTGAGCAAAGCCAATAGAGTCTAATAATAGATTAAATGCAGTGTTGAGGCTGTCATTCTCAGCATCTGTGTGGATGTTAAAATCGCCCACTATAATTATCTTATCTGAGCTAAGCACTAAGTCAGACAAAAGGTCTGAAAATTCACAGAGAAACTCACAGTAATGACCAGGTGGACGATAGATAATAACAAATAAAACTGGTTTTTGGGACTTCCAATTTGGATGGACAAGACTAAGAGTCAAGCTTTCAAATGAATTAAAGCTCTGTCTGGGTTTTTGATTAATTAATAAGCTGGAATGGAAGATTGCTGCTAATCCTCCGCCCCGGCCCGTGCTACGAGCATTCTGACAGTTAGTGTGACTCGGGGGTGTTGACTCATTTAAACTAACATATTCATCCTGCTGTAACCAGGTTTCTGTAAGGCAGAATAAATCAATATGTTGATCAATTATTATATCATTTACCAACAGGGACTTAGAAGAGAGAGACCTAATGTTTAATAGACCACATTTAACTGTTTTAGTCTGTGGTGCAGTTGAAGGTGCTATATTATTTTTTCTTTTTGAATTTTTATGCTTAAATAGATTTTTGCTGGTTATTGGTGGTCTGGGAGCAGGCACCGTCTCTACGGGGATGGGGTAATGAGGGGATGGCAGGGGGAGAGAAGCTGCAGAGAGGTGTGTAAGACTACAACTCTGCTTCCTGGTCCCAACCCTGGATAGTCACGGTTTGGAGGATTTAAGAAAATTGGCCAGATTTCTAGAAATGAGAGCTGCTCCATCCAAAGTGGGATGGATGCCGTCTCTCCTAACAAGACCAGGTTTTCCCCAGAAGCTTTGCCAATTATCTATGAAGCCCACCTCATTTTTTGGACACCACTCAGACAGCCAGCAATTCAAGGAGAACATGCGGCTAAACATGTCACTCCCGGTCCGATTGGGGAGGGGCCCAGAGAAAACGACAGAGTCCGACATTGTTTTTGCAAAGTTACACACCGATTTAATGTTAATTTTAGTGACCTCCGATTGGCGTAACCGGGTGTCATTACTGCCGACGTGAATTACAATCTTACCAAATTTACGCTTAGCCTTAGCCAGCAGTTTCAAATTTCCTTCAATGTCGCCTGCTCTGGCCCCCGGAAGACAATTGACTATGGTTGCTGGTGTCGCTAACTTCACATTTCGCAAAACAGAGTCGCCAATAACCAGAGTTTGATCCTCGGCAGGTGTGTCGTCGAGTGGGGAAAAACGGTTAGAGATGTGAACGGGTTGGCGGTGTACACAGGGCGTCTGTTTAGGGCTACGCTTCCTCCTCACAGTCACCCAGTCAGCCTGCTTTCCCGGCTGCTCGGGATCTGCCAGGGGGTAACTAACGGCGGCTAAGCTACCTTGGTCCGCACCGACTACAGGGGCCTGGCTAGCTGTAGAATTTTCCACGGTGCGGAGCCGAGTCTCCAATTCGCCCAGCCTGGCCTCCAAAGCTACGAATAAGCTACACTTATTACAAGTACCGTTACTGCTAAAGGAGGCCGAGGAATAACTAAACATTTCACACCCAGAGCAGAAAAGTGCGGGAGAGACAGGAGAAGCCACCATGCTAAATCGGCTAAGAGCTAGTAGCTACGCTAAGCTAGCAGATTCCTAAAAACACGCAAAGTGAATAATGTGTAAATAATTTAGAGGTGATTCAGCAGAAGGAGTGCTTTAGTTAAGGCACGTAAAGATTACACTGGGAAACAAATCGTAATCTAGATAACTAGATCAATCTAACTGCGCAGATTAAACAGCTAACAGATACAGAAAAACACCGCTGTGCTCCGGAACAGGAAGTGATACAATACCGCAGTGAGAGCCAACCACCAGTAGAGGCAAGCAAGAGGGGACTACTGCAATGCACTTTATTCCTGAATTAGCCATAACGCACTTTCCTGACTGCAGTTAGTCCAGAATTCAGCGGCTCGACTTTTAACAGGGCCAGAAAGCGTGAGCATATTACCCCAATTTTGGCTTCTCTGCACTGGCTCCTTGTACGTTTTAGAATTGATATTAAGATACTTTTGTTTGTTTTTAAAGCTCTGAATGGACTGGCCCCACAATATATCATCAACTGCCTCCAGGTCTACACTCCAGCACGAGCTCTGAGGTCCGAGGGCCAGTCTCAGCTCATGGTGCCTAGGACGAGACTTAAAACTCGAGGGGACAGAGCCTTCTCCGTGGTCGGTCCCAGACTCTGGAACGCTCTGCCCCCACACGTCCGATCTGCTCCCACTGTGGAGTGTTTTAAGTCCCGTTTTAAGGCCCACTTTTATTCCTTGGCTTTTAACACCGTGTGAGTTGTACGGTCCTTGTGTCTTATTTTATTTTTATTTTATTGAAATTTATTGTTTTATCATGGTTTTATTTATTTATGTATTATTTTATCATCTATTTTACTGTTATTATTGTTATTATTACTATTTTGCGTGTCTATGCTTTTGTTGTGCAGCACTTTGGAGACTCGAGTCTGTTTAAATGTGCTTTATAAATAAAGTGGATTGGATTGGACACTAGCCTCGCGCCAGTCCCAGCGAGCGAGCTAGCTAGGTAGCGGTAGAATCAGTAATATTCTTGCCATCTATGGAAAGTTCCCCAATTCCTTTGTGTTTATTTGTTTTATTAGTTAGATTATTTAAATATTCAAATAATAATCAAAACCTGAGCAGGGGCAAATTGTGACTTTAATAAGGAGACCAACTCGCCACAACATATGATATGCCAGAATCGCCGCTTTAAAATGACACCTCTTACAAATGTTGCAATACAGACAATAAACTACAATCGACTAAAACGTTTTTTCCTCCCAAAATGAGACGTGTTGCATTCTTTATAAACCTGACCTGCAGCTCATAGGTATGGAAAGACATTCATGCCAATAATAATGTCTGAAAGGAAATGCTTTTGACAAAAACTAACAGATTTTATTTCTGTTTATGTCCAGATCAAGGATCCACCATGTAGAGTTTATTATGTATGTATATTATATGTCCAGAGTTTAAGGATCCAGTGACCAATTTCATATTTATTTACTTTAAGACTCAATAAATTTCAATTTAATCAGCTTATAAAGCGTCAAATTATAAAAGCCGTCTCAAGGTGCCTCACACAGAACAGTTCAACATAAAAAATTAAAATAAATAAATAAAAATAAAAAAATTTAAATACCTAATTAAAAACAGAAGTAAAAGAATAAAACATAACAAAATAAAAACTACTCATAAGAAAGAGAATAAAAATAGGTTTTAAGTCTTGACTTAAAAATGTCCACGGACTCCGACTGCCTCACTGAGGGCCATGTACTGGTAACCCAGAATGAGATTGCCCACTCAACAAACTTCTCCAGCCTTCTGGACATGATGAAGGGATTTGGGCTGTCGTACCTGGCTTTTCCCCTTTGGGTACCCCTAGAATGGCCAATTTTTAGCTTGAATTTTCAAAAGCTTCCCCCCTTCTGCACCATCAACGCCCCCCGGGCATTACCGCTACGCTGACATTTTATCCTAGCTAGAACTCTATGTGTTTACCGGAGATGGAGGCGGCCATCTTGGAATCTGCAACGTGAAGAAGACATGCATTTTGATTGGTTAAAAATAGCGGTGACTCTACCACCGCAGATTCTCTTTACGCTTACATTAGCGGTGCGAGACAAGGCATAGTGCGGTATGTCTCGATGTCCCAGACATCTTTCTCAGCTTCCCACGCCAAATGTGTCTTCAACAAAATTTCTACCCGTTCACTAGTTCGTCGTTCAGTTCGCTTTTAACTTCACATTTCGTCACAAACACAGGTATGTTAATGATTTAATGTTCAGATGAACTTATAGGAAATAATTTAGCAGAATTTGTTTTATTTTTTGTCGTGAAATATTATGTTAAAGTACCGGGAGTAACACATGCTACGTCATGCTGTAGGAGATCACAAGAGGAATCTCAGGTTTATTTATTTTCACTGTCTTTTTGGCACATGGGAAACCCAGCAGTGTTAACGAAGTGTGTCGAAATGATAGAAAACCTGCAGATTTCTTTTGTTCCTGAATCTGAATCGGTATAGAATGACTGATTAGATGTCATGTCAGTGTTCAGAGCAGACAGGCTGACTGTATATGTATTTACTATAATAGTATGTATACATGGTAATGTCATCTGTGATGGCATACAAAAGTCAGCTGATCCTAAGCAGAATCTCATCAGTATTATGTTGTTATGTATCTTTATCTAGTCTGAAAGCATTATGAAGTTAACTAGTTCTTTGAATGTTAAGATTTTAATTGCCTAGTCTTTGATCCCAATCAAAAACAAACTTTTTGCATGAGTTAGCTATATTTGTAAACTATTGTGTTGTTATATTCTGTATTTACTCCTACAGGATGGTACAACATGCCATAGTGCATGAGGTCACGAGAAATTTAACAGCTGTTTCAAGTCAGTCAATCAATCAATCAATCAATTTTTTTATATAGCGCCAAATCACAACAAACAGTTGCCCCAAGGCGCTTTATATTGTAAGGCAGAAGCCATACAATAATTATGTAAAACCCCAACGGTCAAAACGACCCCCTGTGAGCAAGCACTTGGCTACAGTGGGAAGGAAAAACTCCCTTTTAACAGGAAGAAACCTCCAGCAGAACCAGGCTCAGGGAGGGGCAGTCTTCTGCTGGGACTGGTTGGGGCTGAGGAAGAGAACCAGGAAAAAGACATGCTGTGGAGGGGAGCAGAGATCGATCACTAATGATTAAATGCAGAGTGGTGCATACAGAGCAAAAAGAGAAAGAAACAGTGCATCATGGGAACCCCCCAGCAGTCTACGTCTATAGCAGCATAACTAAGGGATGGTTCAGGGTCACCTGATCCAGCCCTAACTATAAGCTTTAGCAAAAAGGAAAGTTTTAAGCCTAATCTTAAAAGTAGAGAGGGTGTCTGTCTCCCTGATCTGAATTGGGAGCTGGTTCCACAGGAGAGGAGCCTGAAAGCTGAAGGCTCTGCCTCCCATTCTACTCTTACAAACCCTAGGAACTACAAGTAAGCCTGCAGTCTGAGAGCGAAGCGCTCTATTGGGGTGATATGGTACTACGAGGTCCCTAAGATAAGATGGGACCTGATTATTCAAAACCTTATAAGTAAGAAGAAGAATTTTAAATTCTATTCTAGAATTAACAGGAAGCCAATGAAGAGAGGCCAATATGGGTGAGATATGCTCTCTCCTTCTAGTCCCCGTCAGTACTCTAGCTGCAGCATTTTGAATTAACTGAAGGCTTTTTAGGGAACTTTTAGGACAACCTGATAATAATGAATTACAATAGTCCAGCCTAGAGGAAATAAATGCATGAATTAGTTTTTCAGCATCACTCTGAGACAAGACCTTTCTGATTTTAGAGATATTGCGTAAATGCAAAAAAGCAGTCCTACATATTTGTTTAATATGCACTTTGAATGACATATCCTGATCAAAAATGACTCCAAGATTTCTCACAGTATTACTAGAGGTCAGGGTAATGCCATCCAGAGTAAGGATCTGGTTAGACACCATGTTTCTAAGATTTGTGGGGCCAAGTACAATAACTTCAGTTTTATCTGAGTTTAAAAGCAGGAAATTAGAGGTCATCCATGCCTTTATGTCTGTAAGACAATCCTGCAGTTTAGCTAATTGGTGTGTGTCCTCTGGCTTCATGGATAGATAAAGCTGGGTATCATCTGCGTAACAATGAAAATTTAAGCAATACCGTCTAATAATACTGCCTAAGGGAAGCATGTATAAAGTGAATAAAATTGGTCCTAGCACAGAACCTTGTGGAACTCCATAATTAACTTTAGTCTGTGAAGAAGATTCCCCATTTACATGAACAAATTGTAATCTATTAGACAAATATGATTCAAACCACCGCAGCGCAGTGCCTTTAATACCTATGGCATGCTCTAATCTCTGTAATAAAATTTTATGGTAAACAGTATCAAAAGCAGCACTGAGGTCTAACAGAACAAGCACAGAGATGAGTCCACTGTCCAAGGCCATAAGAAGATCATTTGTAACCTTCACTAATGCTGTTTCTGTACTATGATGAATTCTAAAACCTGACTGAAACTCTTCAAATAGACCATTCCTCTGCAGATGATCAGTTAGCTGTTTTACAACTACCCTTTCAAGAATTTTTGAGAGAAAAGGAAGGTTGGAGATTGGCCTATAATTAGCTAAGATAGGTGGGTCAAGTGATGGCTTTTTAAGTAATGGTTTAATTACTGCCACCTTAAAAGCCTGTGGTACATAGCCAACTAACAAAGATAGATTGATCATATTTAAGATCGAAGCATTAAATAATGGTAGGGCTTCCTTGAGCAGCCTGGTAGGAATGGGGTCTAATAAACATGTTGATGGTTTGGATGAAGTAACTAATGAAAATAACTCAGACAGAACAATCGGAGAGAAAGAGTCTAACCAAATACCGGCATCACTGAAAGCAGCCAAAGATAACGATACGTCTTTGGGATGGTTATGAGTAATTTTTTCTCTAATAGTTAAAATTTTGTTAGCAAAGAAAGTCATGAAGTCATTACTAGTTAAAGTTAATGGAATACTCAGCTCAATAGAGCTCTGACTCTTTGTCAGCCTGGCTACAGTGCTGAAAAGAAACCTGGGGTTGTTCTTATTTTCTTCAATTAGTGATGAGTAGAAAGATGTCCTAGCTTTACGGAGGGCTTTTTTATAGAGCAACAGACTCTTTTTCCAGGCTAAGTGAAGATCTTCTAAATTAGTGAGACGCCATTTCCTCTCCAACTTACGGGTTATCTGCTTTAAGCTACGAGTTTGTGAGTTATACCACGGAGTCAGACACTTCTGATTTAAAGCTCTCTTTTTCAGAGGAGCTACAGCATCCAAAGTTGTCTTCAATGAGGATGTAAAACTATTGACGAGATACTCTATCTCCCTTACAGAGTTTAGGTAGCTACTCTGCACTGTGTTGGTATATGGCATTAGAGAACATAAAGAAGGAATCATATCCTTAAACCTAGTTACAGCGCTTTCTGAAAGACTTCTAGTGTAATGAAACTTATTCCCCACTGCTGGGTAGTCCATCAGAGTAAATGTAAATGTTATTAAGAAATGATCAGACAGAAGGGAGTTTTCAGGGAATACTGTTAAGTCTTCTATTTCCATACCATAAGTCAGAACAAGATCTAAGATATGATTAAAGTGGTGGGTGGACTCATTTACTTTTTGAGCAAAGCCAATAGAGTCTAATAATAGATTAAATGCAGTGTTGAGGCTGTCATTCTCAGCATCTGTGTGGATGTTAAAATCGCCCACTATAATTATCTTATCTGAGCTAAGCACTAAGTCAGACAAAAGGTCTGAAAATTCACAGAGAAACTCACAGTAACGACCAGGTGGACGATAGATAATAACAAATAAAACTGGTTTTTGGGACTTCCAATTTGGATGGACAAGACTAAGAGACAAGCTTTCAAATGAATTAAAGCTCTGTCTGGGTTTTTGATTAATTAATAAGCTGGAATGGAAGATTGCTGCTAATCCTCCGCCCCGGCCCGTGCTACGTCCAAATTTAATCCAAATAATGCACCAAAATGCACCACAGCGCACTTCATTTCTTAAAATTTCCAGGGGGGCCAACTGCTGTCTTTTAATTTACCAAGACTTTAGATTGCTGTCTTTTTTTTTTTTCATCCTAAGCGTCCATGGCTGTATCACAGAGGCCAATATGAGAACTAGAGTCTGCAAACCCCATGTTGCATGCTGTGAATGTCTCTTCCCGGACAGCGACATAACACCTCCTAATCAGGCAAAATACTGATGAAGTGCCAGATGTGATGTTTTCACATGCGGGTGTAAATAAGCGAGTGAACACACACGGAAAAAGAGTTTCCTAAATAAGTGTTAAAATACCATTCTTTACCTGAATATCGAGCCAGTAAAATTCATTTACATTATATTATGCAAATAAAGTACAACCCCAATTCCAATGAAGTTGGGACATTTTGTAAAATGTAAATAAAAACAGAATACACTGATTTTCAAATCCTCTTTAACCTATATTCAATTGAATACACCACAAAGACAAGATATTTAATGTTCAAACTGATAAACTTTATTATTTTGAAATGGATGCCTGCAACACGTTTCTAAAAAGCTGGGACAGTGGTATGTTTACCACTGTGTTACATCACCTTTCCTTCTAACAACACTCAATAAGCGTTTGGGAACTGAGGACACTAATTGTTGAAGCTTTGTAGGTGGAATTCTTTCCCATTCTTGCTTGATGTACGACTTCAGTTGTTCAACAGTCCGGGGTCTCCATTGTCGTATTTTGCGCTTCATAATACGCCACACATTTTCACTGGGTGACAGGTCTGGACTGCATTTTAAAGCACGTTTAAAATGACAGCAGTCAACCAAAGTGCTATTCATAATTAAAAAATGGGAACCAAGTTACTTCTAATCGTAAATAAATAAATGAAAAATAACAATAAAATTACAAGAGGCAATAAAACAAATAAAAGACTAAGTAAAATAAAGAGTAAAAAGCAGTGGGAAATAATTTAGTTTGATTTATTTTATTTTATTTACATAGCACCAAATTACAGCAAAGTTGCCTCAGGTGCAACGCATAAGTAAGGTCTAACCTTACCAACCCCTTGAGTAAGCACACAGGTGACAGTGGTCAGGAAAAACTTCTGATGACTTGAGGAAGAAACCTCAAGCAGACCAGACTCAATGGGGTGACCCTCTGCTTGGGCCATGATACCAAAAGACTGAATATAAGGTATAATTTGTCAGCATTAAGCAACAGGAAAACAGAAGAAATACTGAAGTGAAACAGAGACGTAATCGCTCATTTAGGAAACGCCAGAGAAAAGACATAGGTTTTTAAAGAGGCTTTAAAAGTCTATCAGGACAGGGATGCTCTAATATTAAAGGAGAGACTATTCCAGAGCCTGGGGGCAGCTGCTGCAAAGTCTCTGTCACCTCTCATCTTTCATCTGGTTTTAGGAACCTCCAGCAAGACTTAAGGCTCTGGTTGGGGTGTAAGGAAAAAGAAGCTCTGAAAGATACACTGGGGCCATTGAGGTCTTTAAAAACAAGTAAAAGAAGTTTAAAATCAACCCGGTGTTAGGAAAGTGAATGAAACGGACCCACGTTAGGGGGAGCGTAAAATGAACGGTCAATAGAATATCCAATAAATAACAATTTATTATGCAACGTGCAAACAAAGGTCAAAATATGCTTAGTCCAATTCTCAACAAAATGGTGACACGTGGGCAGGCCCGAGGGTAGGAGATGCCTATCCAGAGAAGAGCTAGGACCCACGAGGTTCCACCGCCAGCCGGAGGTCTGCAGCACCCCAAAACCGCCAAGTCCTGGTTCTCCTGGTGGCCACCGCCCAAGGCTGTCAGACCAGTACTGCTGGCAGTAATAGAGAAAGGTTAAACGTGGGTGTGGGTAGACCCAGCAAACAGTCAGCAAAAACACAGTTCCCTCTTGGAGGAATAAATCCAGATACTCCCAGGGTGCAGAGGAAAAACTGGAGGACGTGCAGTATCAAAGGTTATATTCAGTAAGTGAGAAGTGAGGAGTGGAGATGCCAACTCCTCCAACTTCCACAAACTCGGCTACAAGCTGCAAGTATAAGTCACAACTGCAAAGACTTCAGTTACAATGAATGTGCGAACGGCACAAAACGGCTGAGAAAGTTTACCTGTCGGGTAAGCTGATAACTCGGCAGAGTTGTGGTGTCCTTCCCAGGCTTTTATGGTGTGTGTGATGATGATGATGAACAACAGCTGATGACAGCCTCCAGGTGCGCCTCCAGGAGTACCAAAAAAGGGCCAGTGCGCCCTCCAGAGGCCCAAAGGTGCCAGCATGGCAGGGCACCATCTGGTGGTGGGCCAGCAGTACCTCCTCTTCGGTGGCCCACACAACAGGACCCCCCCCCTCAACAGGTGCCTCCTGGCGCCCGCCCCGGCTTGTCTGGGTGCTCCCGGTAGAAGTCCGCTAGGAGGGTGGGGTCCAGAATGTAGCTCTGCTTCACCCAGGAGCGTTCCTCTGGGCCATATCCCTCCCAGTCTACCAGATATTGGTAACCCCGACCCCTCCATCGAACATCGAGGAGTTTCTTCACCGTCCAGGCCGGTTCTCCATCGATGATCCGGGCAGGAGGCGGCGCTGGTCCAGGGGAGCAGAGGGCTGAGGTGTGGTACGGCTTGATGCATGAGACATGAAACACCGGGTGAATCCGCAGTCAAGCAGGGAGTCGGAGCTTCACCAGCTGATCACCTTGATGATTCTGTAGGGACCAATGAAACGGTCAGTCAGTTTCAGGAAGTCCGTGTGTAGAGGGATGTTCTTGGTAGATAGCCAAACCTCCTGCCCTGGCTGGTAAGCAGGGGCCGGGGCTCGTCAGCAATCCGCATGGTCCTTAGCCCGCGTCCGGGCTTTCAGGAGAGCAGAGTGGGCTTTCCTCCACACCCGACGGCATCTCCTGAGCTGGGCCTGGACCGAGGGCACCTCGACCTCTCCCTCTACTGCCTGAAATAACGGGGGTTGATACCCCAGGCAGACCTTAAACGGGGAGAGGGCGGTTGCGGATGAAACTTAGCTATTATGTGCATACTCGATCCAGGCCAGGTGGTGGCTCCAGGCCGTCGGGTGCGCAGATGTGACACATCGGACGGTTTGTTCCAGATCCTGGTGCGCCCGCTCTGCTTGACCGTTAGTCTGAGGGTGGTACCCGAACGACAGGCTCACTGTGGCCCCCAGCTCCTTGCAAAAGCTCTTCCAGACCTGCAAGGAGAACTGAGGACCACGATCAGAGACGATGTCCGTGGGGATACCATGCAGACGCACGACATGGTAGACCAGGAGATCTGCAGTCTCCTGGGCCATTGGGAGCTTCGGGAGGGTCACGAAGTGGGTCGCCTTAGAAAACTGGTCCACTATTGTCAACACGACGGTTTTCCCCTGGGACGCAGGGAGGCCCGTGACGAAATCCAGGCCTATGTGGGACCAGGGGCGACGAGGTACGGGCAAAGGCTCGAGAAGCCCGTCTCCACCTGATGTGCTGCCTTGCCCCTGGCGCAGGTGGTAGAGGCCCGGATGTAGTCCCGAGTGTCCGCTTCCACTGACGGCAACCAGAACCACTGCTTGACCACTGCCACGGTCCTTCGCACCCCTGGATGACAGGAGAGCTTAGAACCATGACAGAAGTCCAACACGGCAGTCCGAGCGTCTGGTGGCACGTACAGTCTGTTGGTGGATCCTCCTCCTGGGTCCGGTTGTCGGGTCAGGGCCTCCCTGACTACCCCCTCCATGTCCCACGTGAGGGCCCCGACAATAGGGGACTCCAGTAGGATAGTGTCCGGTGGGTCCGACAGCCTGTTCCTTGACTCCTCTTCATGCACCCGGGACAAGGCGTCAGACTGGATGTTCTTAGTCCCGGGGCGATAGGTGATGGTAAAGTTGAAGCGGCCAAAAAACAGTGACCATCGAGCCTGTCTGGGGTTCAACCGCTTGGCGGTCTGTATGTACTTCAGATTCTGGTGGTCGGTGAGAACCACAAACGGGACCACAGCTCCCTCCAACAAATGTCTCCACTCCTCAAGGGCCTCTTTCGCTGCCAGGGGTTCCCGATTGCCAACATCATAGTTCAGTGGGGGTCAACCTGCGGGAAAAGTAAGCACAAGGGTGGAGAACACTATTGGACTCCCTGCTCTGGGACAATACGGCTCCTATCCCTGAGTCAGAGGCATCCACTTCAACTATAAACTGGCGGCAAGGATCGGTCTGCACCAGAACAGGTGCAGTCGAAAACCGGTGTTTCAACTCCCTAAACGCGGCTTCACACCGATCCGACCAGGTGAAGGGGACTTTAGTGGAGGTCAGGGCTGTAAGAGGGTTTGCTACCTGACTGTAGCCCTTAATAAACCTCCTGTAGAAATTAGCGAACCCCAGGAACTGTTGAAGCTTCCTACGGTTCGTTGGTTGGGGCCAATCTCTCACCGCAGCTACCTTAGCCAGATCTGGTGTGACGGAGTTGGAGGAGATTATAAACCCCAAGAAGGACAGAGAGGTGCAGTGGAACTCATACTTCTCTACCTTCACAAACAACCGGTTCTCCAATAACGGCTGAAGGACCTGACGGACATGCCTGACATGAGTCTCAGAGTCCTGGGAAAAGATGAGGATGTCGTCTAGGTAAACGAAGACAAATCGGTGCAGGAAATCCCGCAGAACGTCATTTACCAAGGCTTGGAATGTGGCGGGGGCGTTAGTGAGGCTGAACGGCATGACCATTTACTCAAAATGACCTAAGGGGTGTTAAATGGCGTCTTCCACTCATCTCCCTTCCTGATCCGAACTAGGTGATAGGCATTCCTAAGATCCAGTTTAGTGAAAATTTTGGCTCCATGCAGGGGCGTGAACACTGAATCCAATAGAAGTAAGGCATATCGATTGCGAACCGTAATCTCGTTCAGCCCTCTATAATCAATGCATGGACAGAGACCGCCGTCCTTCTTGCCCACAAAAAAGAAACCTGCACCTAACGGAGATGAAGAATTCTGGATTAGCTGGGCAGCTAAAGAGTCCCAGATGTAGGTCTCCATTGATTCGCGCTCAGGTCGTGAGAGATTGTACAGTCTGCTGGACGGATACTCAGTGCCTGGAATCAAATCAATGGCACAATCATACGGTCGATGCGGGGGCAGGGTGAGTGCCAGATCCTTGCTGAAGACGTCAGCAAGGTCATGATACTCAGCCGGCACCTCCGTGAGATTGGGGGGGAACTCTGACCTCCTCTTTAACCTCATCACCAGGTGGCACCGAGGATCTCAAACACTCCCGGTGGCAGGTTTCGCTCCATTGAGCCACAACCCCAGACGGCCAATCAATCCGGGGATTGTGCTTAACCATCCATGGATAGCCCAAAATTATTCTGGAGGTAGAAGATGTCACAAGGAACACAATCTCCTCCCTGTGATTCCCAGAGACAACTAAGGTTAAAGGCTGTGTCTGGTGTGTAATTTCTGGCAGTAGGGTGCCATCTAGTGCCCGCACCTTTAATGGTGAAGGAACGCCCACCAGAGGGAGCTCTACAGCCTTAGCCCACCTACTGTCCAGTAGGTTCCCTTCCGATCCTGTGTCAATCAGTGCTGGAACGGTAAGGGTTAAATCCCCGCAGAGGATTGTGACTGGAAGTCGTGCGCATTTGTGTGGGACACCCGTATGGTTAGTATGGCTCACTCTTAACCCAGTCTCTAAGGTTCAGCTTTGTTGTTTAACCGCCTGGGGCCCCTTATTCTGCACATGCTCATTCGAGCCGCAGTAGACCCACTCTCCACGTGCCAGTCTCCTTTGTTTTTCCTTTACTGTCACTTTCGCCCTGCTCGTTTCCATAGCAACGTCAGCAGGGGGAGCTGGTGTAACGCGGAGAGCCCTGGCTTTGGAGCAGGGAGAGGACGGCACTAAGTCGGATCTGGAGGGGAGAGGGACAGCACGCACCTGGCCACGCCCTTCATCTCGCTCCCGCTTGAATTCCTCTAACCGATTGTCTAAGCGAATAACCAGATCAATAAGCCCATCTAAATCCTGCGGCTGATCCTTAGCCATCAGATGCTCCTTTAGGGCCGGAGACAGCCCGTTTACAAAGGTGGCGCGGAGTGAGACTGAATTCCAACCAGACCTTGCAGTCGCGATGCGGAAGTCGATTGTGTAATTAGCTGCACTCCGCTGTCCCTGTCTCATTGACAGCAGCATATTAGTATTAGCATATAAGTATAAGTAGAGAGGACCCATGAATCTCATTCCCAGAGCGCCGTAGCCCAGGCGCGTGCTCTGCCCTGAAGTAAATTAATTATGTAAGCCACCCGGCTGTGCTCAGACACGTACATAACGGGCCGTTGTGAAAAAACAAGCGCGCACTGCATCAGAAAGTCCGCGCACGTTTCAACACAACCACCGTACGGTTCCGGGGGACTTATGGAGGCTTCGGGCGACGAGGGGGGGGACCCCTGAACGACCACTGGATTAACCCTGTTTGACGGCAGATCCACTGGAGGGGGAGCGGCTGCAGCCGCGCTTGACACGCGCGTGTCAACCTGCGTGGTGAGAGCCTCCATCCGACAGCTGAGGTGAGCGTCCTGCTCAGTTAATAAATCCAACCGAGCAGTGAGGTTAAACAGAATGTGCCGCAGCTCACCCAGCGATCCTCCTGGTGGATGCTGCGCACCTTGCACTTCCATTGATCGATCATTAGGTGGTGAATGCCCCTCGGAGTCCATGACATGGCCCAGTTATCCTGTTAGGAAAGTGAATGAAATGGACCCACGTTGGGGGGGGCGTAAAATGAATGGTCAATAGAATATCCAATAAATAACAATTTATTATGCAAAGTGCAAACAAAGGTCAAAATATGCTTAGTCCAATTCTCAACAAAATGGTGACACGTGGGCAGGCCCGAGGGTAGGAGACGCCTATCCAGAGAAGAGCCGGGACCCACGAGGTTCCACTGCCAGCCGGAGGTCTGCAGCACCCCAAAACCGCCAAGCCTTGGTTCTCCTGGTGGCCACCGCCCGAGGCTGTCGGACCGGTACTGCTGGCAGTAACAGAGAAAGGTTAAACGTGGGTGTGTGTAAACCCAGCAAACAATCAGCAAAAACACAGTTCCCTCTTGGAGGAATAAATCCAGATACTCCCAGAGTGCAGAGGAAAAACTCGAGGACGTGCAGTGTCAAAGGTTATACTCAGTAAGTCAGAAGTGAGGAGTGGAGACGCCAACTCCTCCAACTTCCACAAACTCGGCTACAAGCTGCAAGTATAAGTCACAACTGCAAAGACTTCAGTTACAATGAATGTGCGTACGGCACAAAACAGCTGAGGAAGTAAGCTGATAACTCGGCAGAGTTGTGGTGTCCTTCCCAGGCTTTTATGGTGTGTGTGATGATGATGATGAACAACAGCTGATGACAGCCTCCAGGTGTGCCTCCAGGAGTACCAAAAAAGGGCCAGTGCGCCCTCCAGAGGCCCAAAGGTGCCAGCATGGCAGGGCGCCATCTGGTGGTGGGCCAGCAGTACCTCCTCTTAGGCAGCCCACACAACACCCGGTAATGAACTGGAAGCTAGTGAAGAGTAGCCAGGACCGGCGTAAGGTGGTCAGACTTTTTCTTTCCTGAAAGAAGATGAGCAGCAGCGTTCTGAATTAGCTGGAGGCAGTTCAGAGGACTGATGCAAGCCAACGTACAGAGAGCTCCAATCATCTGGTCTACTTGTGATGAAGTAACTCATTTAATTTAATTTAATGAGCTTATAATGCGCCAAATCACAGCAAAAGCCGTCTCAAGGCGCCTTACATAAAACAAGTCAACATACAATTTAATAAATAATTAAAAATGAATAAAAAAATTCAAATACATAAATAAAAACAGAAGTAAAAGAATAAAACAAATAAAAATAAAAACTATCCATAAGAAAGAGAATAAAAATAGGTTTTGAGTCTTGACTTAAAAATGTCCACGGACTCAGACTGCCTCACGGTCGCAGGAAGAGTGTAATCATTTTGTTGCTCATACTCACAATGCAGACTGTGCACACAGGCCACATTAACTTCTTTCACATGGTAAATACATGTATGTATCCTCCTGAATTAGTTAAGCTTCAAGTAAAACTCTATTCCAGGTGGTTCATAAATGCTCAGATTGTTTCAGTAAAAATCCAATAATCAGTTCATTAGTGTGTGGACACTTGGGGGAGGTGATGGTCTTGTGGTTAAGGTGTTGGGCTTGAGTCCAGAAGATCATAGGTTTAAATCCCCACCTGACTGGAAAATCACTAAGGGCCCTTGGGCAAGGCCTTTAATCCCCTAGTTGCTCCCGGTGTGTAGTGAGCACCTTGTATGGCAACACCCTGACATTGGGGTGAATATGAGGCATAATTGTAAAGCACTTTGAGCGTCTGATGCAGATGGAAAAGCGCTATATAAATGCAGTCCATTTACCATTTACCACATACTTTTTCAGGATTCTCCTTTATTGACTGAGCTTCATTCATGACATCAGTGGTGTGGGTGTGACTGAGTGGCACAGCGCCAGTCATTATAATCTGCCAGCAGCGGCTCAGTTATTTAAGGCGCAAATTGAAAAAATCATTGGACAATATCATCTAGACATAAGTGAAAAGTTAATGATCCATGTCCTCAGACCAGTAGATTTCTCTATTATACAGGCATGGCAGCAACATACACCAGTTTATCAACCAAACGTCACGGACAAAGTAATAAGAATAACCAAAAATACTTACTTGTGGAAGCAAATGTTGTTTCCCTTCCTTGAGGAGACTCATTGAGCATCTATGCATGCTGCCCACTGAGCTGCCCTCATCCATGCCTCCTTGTCAGGACACATCTCAGTGCGACTGCAGACTCTAGTTCTCATATTGACCTCTGTGACTACAACCCCTGGCAAAAATGATGGAATCACCGGCCTCGGAGGATGTTCATTCAATTGTTTAATTTTGTAGAAAAAAAAGCAGATCACAGACATGACACAAAACTAAAGTCATTTCAAATGGCAACTTTCTGGCTTTAAGAAACACTATAAGAAATCAAGAAAAAAAGATTGTGGCAGTCAGTAACGGTTACTTTTTTAGACCAAGCAGAGGGAAAAAAATATGGAATCACTCAATTCTGAGGAAAAAATGATGGAATCATGAAAAACAAAAGAACGCTCCAACACATCACTAGTATTTTGTTGCACCACCTCTGGCTTTTCTAACAGCTTGCAGTCTCTGAGGCATGGACTTAATGAGTGACAAACAGTACTCTTCATCAATCTGGCTCCAACTTTCTCTGACTGCTGTTGCCAGATCAGCTTTACAGGTTGGAGCCTTGTCATGGACCATTTTCTTCAACTTCCACCAAAGATTTTCAATTGGATTAAGATCCGGACTATTTGCAGGCCATGACATTGACCCTATGTGTCTTTTTGCAAGGAATGTTTTCACAGTTTTTGCTCTATGGCAAGATGCATTATCATCTTGAAAAATGATTTCATCATCCCCAAACATCCTTTCAATTGATGGGATAAGAAAAGTGTCCAAAATATCAACGTAAACTTGTGCATTTATTGATGATGTAATGACAGCCATCTCCCCAGTGCCTTTACCTGACATGCAGCCCCATATCATCAATGACTGTGGAAATTTACATGTTCTCTTCAGGCAGTCATCTTTATAAATCTCATTGGAAAGGCACCAAACAAAAGTTCCAGCATCATCACCTTGCCCAATGCAGATTCGAGATTCATCACTGAATATGACTTTCATCCAGTCATCCACAGTCCACGATTGCTTTTCCTTAGCCCATTGTAACCTTGTTTTTTTCTGTTTACGGGTGTTGATGGCTTTCGTTTAGCTTTTCTGTATGTAAATCCCATTTCCTTTAGGTGGTTTCTTACAGTTCGGTCACAGACGTTGACTCCAGTTTCCTCCCATTCGTTCCTCATTTGTTTTGTTGTGCATTTTCAATTTTTGAGACATACTGCTTTAAGTTTTCTGTCTTGACGCTTTGATGTCTTCCTTGGTCTACCAGTATGTTTGCCTTTAACAACCTTCCCATGTTGTTTGTATTTGGTCCAGAGTTTAGACACAACTGACTGTGAACAACCAACATCTTTTGCAACATTGCGTGATGATTTACCCTCTTTTAAGAGTTTGATAATCCTCTCATTGTTTCAACTGACATCTCTCGTGTTGGAGCCATGATTCATGTCAGTCCACTTGGTGCAACAGCTCTCCAAGGTGTGATCACTCCTTTTTAGATGCAGACTAACGAGCAGATCTGATTTGATGCAGGTGTTAGTTTTGGGGATGAAAATTTACAGGGTGATTCCATAATTTATTCCTCAGAATTGAGTGATTCCATATTTTTTTCCCTCTGCTTGGTCTAAAAAAGTAACTGTTACTGACTGCCACAATTTTTTTTCTTGATTTCTTATAGTGTTTCTTAAAGCCAGAAAGTTGCCATTTGAAATGACTTTAGTTTTGTGTCATGTCTGTGATCTGCTTTTTTTCTACAAAATTAAACAATTGAATGAACATCCTCCGAGGCCGGTGATTCCATCATTTTTGCCAGGGGTTGTACACTTCAAGTATGGATGAGTCCCAGGACTGTGGCTGTCCACTGCTCCTACTGGTTGGATTGTGTCTAACTGTAACTAGGATGGTGAAATGCAGAGGAGAACTTTCATTGTAAGTATGAATATGTACAATGACAATAAAGGCTCTATTCATTCATTCATTCATGACACAAGTGCATGCACGTGTCACTCCATACAGTCTCTTTATTCCATAAAACACCCGCAGTTATCATCACACTTTTCCATGAACCTAAAACATATCTGTTAGCATCTCAAAACTCTCTCCTGTTGAAAAATACAACATGCTTTTCATGGGATTTATGCTGCAGATGAGAATCAGAAGGAAGCTTCTGCTCACACAACGGTCGGTCCATCAAACGACATTGTACCCACATGTTCACCATCATGGTTTTGCCATATATTCTCATACATGTCATTATTATCACTTAGTGAGGCGTTGCTGGGCTGGTAGCATAGATTTACATTTACGCTACCTGGCTATACCTGCCCGCAGTAATGGGCGGGTATCCCAATACCCGCCTGCTGTGCATAAACTGATGATGTCATAGTGCGCGCAGCCCAAGAACTGTCCGCAGATGAAAAAATGAAAAGGCGAGAAGTGTGTTTTGGTCCCAATATGGATTTTCCGGATGATTTTCTCATGGATAGTCTGACAATGAACAGCAGCCAAAGCAGCCAGCTTGATGAGGACGCACTGGTGAATTTGGAGAGCAGAGCGCGTCAGCAGACACAACAAAAGTTAAAGTGAGCCAACTTTTTATGTACATGTTTGCTGGGTGTCGTGCGTTTTGAAATGACATTAAATATTGTTAATGTGATTCCACATGTTGTGTATCTCAGTAAGTGATAATAATGCAAATAACATGCAGTTGTCGTGCGGTATGCATTTTCTGAGTCCCACCGTCCATGCCCAGTCGCATGGACGTCTAAGTCGAGCAAATATCAGTCATTTTGGGCAACTGGGCATGGACAGAGGGACTCTGAAAATGCACACTGCCCTCCAAAAGCATGTTATTGTATTATTATCATGCATGTGTAGATATCTATACCATTGCCAGAGCAATGAGTGGAGGAGTGCAGGGTCCTCACAGACGTGCACAATCCATCCCAGCTACTGCAGGCCAACTCTGGTCAATTTTCACCCTGATCCATTGAAATCGTTCACCGCCTGTTCCAAAACAGAGAAGAATCTTAAACTGCAGTCCAGCATCAAAATACACACACACACACACACACACACACACACACACACACACACACACACACACACACACACACACACACACACACACACACACACACACACACACACAGACATATCTTCTAGGTCCCAAGATGGTGCTGCCGATGCAGCTGCCTGTTATTTCAGCTCTGGCCCCTCTTTTCCTACTTTTGCTATTTTTACTTATTTTTACTTTTTAATAGTGCTTATTTGTCTTTATTTGCAGTGGGAGGTACCCTGTGCAAGTGTGCACATGGGAAACCCACTTTTGTCACTCTTGTGATTATTTTTATACTGCTTTCAGCACTTTTTGAGGCAGCGCGGGGAAATCCCTTTGTCTCCGGCTCCAGACGTCCCATTGTTTATAGCCGGGATCAGCTGCTTGGACTAAGAGACTCTTTGTACAGTGGGCCATGTCCCCACTATGCTGAGCACCTGGACATACCTGCAGAGAGACGAAGGAGACGGAGAGGCTGCAGGGATGGAAGGACGAAGCGGAGAAGGACTTATATTCCATCTATGGTCATGGGGAATGTAAGGTCTCTCTGCAGCAACACAAAGGAGCTAGCAGCACTAACCCGTTTCCAGAGGCTGTATAAGGGCTGCAGTCTCATGTGCTTCACGGAGACGTGGTTGGATGAACATGTACCGGACACTGTTATTAATATGGACGGCTTCACACTCATCCGCACGGACAGGATGCTGGTGGAGAGCAGGAAGAAAAGAGGAGGGGGCTTGCCATTTACGTGTGAGAGATGTTGCAGCGCAGTTCATGTTCACATGAAGGATCAAATCTGCTCCTCGGATGTGGAGCTACTCGCGGTGAGCATGAGGCCGTACCACGACACCCCCGCGCCCTCCTCCTCATCACCGGGGACTTTAATCATGCCTCCTTCTCCGCCACCCTCCCCACGTTCACCCAGTACATCACGTGTAAAACCAGGGACATTACAATACTGGACCTTTTTTACGCTAATGTGGAGGACGCTTACACCTCCGCCCCCTTCCCCCCACTGGGACGCTTGGATCACAATCGCGTCTATCTGCTCCCCCAATACACACCAGGGTGAGAAGAGAACCAATACATAAAAGGTCAGTGAAACTCTGGACTGAAGAGGCCACTGAGAGGCTGAGGGACTGTTTCAGAACCACAGACTGGATGGAGCATGTTTCAAAACTCTTATGGTGAAGACATCAACGGCCTGACTCAGTGTGTCACTGACTACATGAACTTCTGTGTGGAGAGCACTGTGCCCACCCGGAGGGTACGGTGCTTTCCCAACAACTACCCCTGGGTGACCCCCAAACTGAAGGTCCTGATGAACCAGAAGAAGAGGGCCTTCAACTCGGGAGACAGAGAGGAGCAGCGTAGAGTCCAACAGGAGCTCCAGTGGAAGATCTGTGCAGCCAAGAAGGTGTATGGATGGAAGATAGAGGAGCAGCTGACCCAGAACAACGTCAGAGACGTGTGGAGAGGCCTCAAGACCGCCTCCAGATTTGGGCAGAGTGCCAGCAGGACTGCAGATGGAGATTCTCGGTTCGCAGAGGAGCTAAACAGCTACTTTAACCATTTTGGCTCCTCCACACCTTCCCCCCTGCCTGCTCCTGGCTCTCCACATGTCTCCAGCAGCCAGCCCTCAATGACCCCCACCTTCTACCCCTGGTCACCTCCACTGGACCCCGGACCTTGTCCCTGCTCCCCTGGGACTGTATTCAGTACCAGCCCACCTCAGCTCACACCTCAGCTTCCCCCTCCCTCCCCCCTCACTGTGACTCCAACCGAGGTGAGAGTACAGCTCCTGCGGCTGAAGCAGAGGAAAGCAGCAGGACCTGATGGGATCTCCCCGAGGCTGCTGAGGACCTGTGCAGATGAGCTCTGTGACGTCCTCAGTCACATCTTCAACATGAGCCTCAGCCTGGGGGTGGTCCCCACCCTGTGGAAGACCTCCTGTGTGGTCCCGGTTCCCAAAACACCGCACACCAAGGAACAAGCCCACTATAGACCAATTGCCCTGACCTCCCACCATGAAGACGATGGAACGGCTCGTCCTGTCTCACCTCCGCACCGTGGTGAGTGACATCCTGGACCCACTGCAGTTCGCCTACAGGCCCAACATCGGGGTAGATGACGCTGTCATCTACCTACTGCAGCGAGTGCTCAACCATCTGGAGACCGGCGGGAGCACTGTGAGAGTCATGTTCTTTGATTTCTCCAGCGCTTTCAACACCATCAGACTGGCGCTGCTGCGGGTGAAGCTGGAGGACGCAGGTGTGGATGGACATCTCGCCACCTGGATCATCGACTACCTCACTAACTGCCCGCAGTACGTGTGGCTGCGCGGCTGTCAGTCTGAGGTGGTAAGGTGCAGCACCGGGGCCCCCCAGAGCACCGTCCTCTCGCCTTTCCTCTTCACCCTCTACACCTCGGACTTCACCTACAACACAGACAGCTGCCACCTCCAGAAGTTCTCTGATGACTCTGCCATTGTGGGTCGTGTGTCTGAGGGGAACGAGCTGGAGTACCGATCGGTCATCACAGACTTCGTGGACTGGTGTGAGTGCAACCACTTGTGTCTCAACACCAGTAAGACGAAGGAGATGGTGATCGACTTCAGGAGGAAACCACCACCTCACCCAGGGGGAGGACATAAAGACTGTGGACAGTTTCAAATACCTGGGTGTTCACCTCAACAACAAACTGGACTGGACTCACAATACCGACGCCCTGTACAAGAAAGGCCAGAGACGTCTCCACCTCCTGAGGAGACTGAGATCCTTTGGAGTGAGCAGGCCTCTGCTTAAGACCTTCTATGACTCTGCTGTAGCCTCTGCTCTCCTCTATGCTGTTGTCTGTTGGGCCCCGGGCAGCACAGAGCGGGAGAGAAAGAGACTGAACAAGCTGGTCAGGAAGTCCAGCTCTGTCCTGGGCTGTCCTCTGGACTCTCTGGAGGAGGTGGCTGAGAGGAGGGTGTTAACCAAGTTCAAATCCATCATGGACAACTCCTCTCACCCTCTGCACCGGACTGTAGTGGAGCTGAGCAGCTCGTTCAGTGACAGACTGAGGCACCCTCAGTGCAAGAAGGAACGATACCGCAGGTCCTTAAGTTTAGGGAGGGACATACCACCAGCATTCTTACTAATGACAAGTGTATGATATTTAATCCTCATTTTTTCCCATTCCAGATAAAGCATGAGATTTGTTTATCCCATTTATGAAATTGGCTGGTCAGGATTTTAACTGGTAATGACAAGAAGAGATATAACTCTCGGAAGTATGTGTTGTGTGTTGGGGGGGTTTGGCTGGACATTTTGGTGTTCTTTTCTTTTCTTTGCTCTCCAGGTGGTATGCAAACTGATTTATTGTCTGTGGAGAAGGTGCTGGCAGAAGAGTCCTTCACACTCATCAACGTGATATGCAGCACCTGTGGATGATGCTCACGTGCAACCTTAAAGACTTTCAGCTGAAGCAGATAATGAGATGGCGTTCTGCATTTAAGCCATGTGTGATTCAAGCAGAATTGCCAGGAACTCGACCTTGTGATGTTCGTTTGTGAGACGCTGAGGACCGCGCCTGGGTTTGACACATCGTGCCTGTGAAGGAGGACGGGTGAGGGACACATGCTGTCAGCACACATCAGAGGTGATTTGATTGTCTGAATAATTGTTAACAGTAATTTGGTATTTTGTTACGCAGTATATGTGAATATTGATGAGAGTTGTGCAGCTTGCTTCTCACGGCCGTGGCGTGCGGGCAGATGATCCTCCACCTGTTGTGAGAAGCTGCTCATTTACATAAAGCTTAAATTCAGACCTGAATGTGTTGCTGATAGTGTGTGCCTTTGAAGGATATTAGTTGTAGCTGTTGACTTACCTCACCTTTTCTATCCTTCACAGAGTCGGTTTGTCGTGTCCACCTGGGGGGTGTTTGGCGGTGAACGTGGGTCCAGAGGCACCGGGCTTCGATCCCTTTGGGCGCTGGAGAGCGCGCCATCCTTCACTCCGCCAGACTGACGCGTTTTATGTTTGTACACCGAGTATTGCACAAAAGGGGGAAAATAAATTGTTTTGTTATTGGAACTGCTTTCTGGTTATTTTAGCGCTGGGTTCAGTCAGACGCAGGTCCGCTCCTCAACCCGCGTCGACACATAACAGTAGTTCCCGGCCATTCTAAAATGGACCCAGCGGCAGAGGCGGTTCCATTTGCCGAAAGAGTTCAAGAACACTTGGAGAAAATATGGGAGCAATTACAGCATCTCGCAAACCAAATTAAACAAACAGACGCCCGCGTTACAGAGCTTGCAGCACAAGCCGTTTCACTTCCTGCTGCTCCAGCTGCGGCACCATCGATACCGGTGCAGATAACTCCGTCACCCAGAGATTCGGCGTCCGAACTGATTATTTGTCATCCAGAGCCTTACGCGGGAGACGTTGAAGCCTGTGCTCTGTTTTTGATGCAATGTTCTCTGATTTTTGCTCAATGACCGGCTTCCTTCTCTTCTGATGGCAGCCGTGTCTCATATGTGACAAATTTGCTCCGAGGTGACGCCGTGGATTTCCGAATTTTTTCTGCTCAGTCCGGTTGGAATGCCGCAGCTTTATGAGGCGTGTTTGTGGGTGGTTTAAATGATTCATTAATAGACGAGCTAGCAGTCCGTGACGAACCAAACGATTTAGATGAGCTAATATCTTTGGTGATTCGTCTAGATGATCGGATAAAGGAGCGTGGACGCGAGAGAGGGCGGCCATCAGAACGGGTTTTTTCGTCTCGGGGCTTTCCCCGACACAGATCTGGGCTGCCTCTTCTTCGCCCCACTGAGACTCCTCCGACGGGACCTCTGGCTCCTCTTGCGGATGAGCCCATGCAGCTCGGACGAGCTGAAGCCGCTATATTGCCCCGTCATATAAGCGTAAAAAAAAATAGTGGTGACGTATCTCCAGGAGTTCTGGGACAGGCAAAATAATACACACACACACACAAAAAAAAAAATTAAAAAAAAAAAAACAAAAAAAAAAATTATTTGGGCTGTTTTGTTTTTTGTTTTTTTTTTTGAAAGGGGTTATAAATTGTTTGGGGATTCAGAGGCGGTTCTGGTGGAGTGAACGACAGGCGGTTCGGAGCTCGGCTGGACTCAGTTGATCGTTGGTTTTTATTATTTGTACTTAGGTATTTTCTGTTTGGGTCTGGGGTCGTTTTGTTTTGTTATTTTTTATTTCCCTGCTTCCCTAACCCCAACCTCACTCGCCCCAAGACCGTTCGTCTTGTGGGTTGTGGGGTGGTGCAGGTTGGTCACGCTGAGCGTTCTCAGAAGACCTCTGCACCTGGGGGGGGGTTGTCAGGGGCGTTTTTTGGGTTTGGTTAGGGCCCGGTTCCACCCCAGCCTCGGTGGGCCTTTGTACCGTTCGTCATTGGTGTTGCCGGGGTGTGGTGCAGCGGAAACATACCTCAGTCAGAGGGGTGGGCCGATCTGTTGCCGTTCGCCATTTCGGTTGTTCCACCCCTCCCGATAGGCTGGGGTATGGTCGGGTTGGGGCACCGGACGTATTTCCAGTTTTCCGCTGCGCCTTGGGGTTGGGGCCGGGTTAGTTTTTCCTGTTCCCTTCCCCGGCTTGGTAATTTTGTTGCCGTTCGCCAAAATTGAGCCGCCGAAGGGCTCTGGGAGTGATCTGGGGTCTTTCGGGGTGCTGGGGGAGGTAACAGGGTCTATCGGTTGTTTTATTTGCCCCCAGGGTTGTTTAATGTAGTCCACCAGGGGTTGGAATTTTGTGTTTCTTCTGTTTCCTTCCAGGTTCCACCTCCAGGGTTGATGGGACGGTCCTCTGGGGGGGAATTGGCTTGTGGGGCCGACTAGCCAAGTGTGGCCGGGTCTGGGGTTCCTGGGTTGTGGGGAGGGTGCCTCCTGGGGTTTGATGGTACGGTCCTCTGGGGGGCGCTGTTGCTCCATGTGTACCTGGGGACCTCTGTAGGATTCCGGCTTTGGCTATTTCTCCTGGAACTGGCGGTAAAAGTCTTCTGGGGGGTGTTAGGCTCTGCAAGTCGTTCTGGGGGGGTTGTTTGTTATTTGTCTTTGTGCATTTATGTTTGCATTGTGTTTGTGGGGCTGTGTTGGGTTTTTGCATTTGGAAGTTTTTCTTTTCTTCCCGGGGTTGGATGGGACGGTCCCCTGGGAAGGTTTTTGGGTGGGTTTTGTGTTTTTCTTGTATGTTAGGTTGAATTTGGGACTCTTTTGGGGTTTTTGTTGATGCCAGCTGGCCTTCCAGCTGCGGTGCTCTGTCCTGCTGTCTGCGGTGGACCTTGGGAGCGTTACGCCGTCTGCTTCCTGACGAGGACCCCGGAGGGAGGTGCTGTTCTCGGACCTGGTCTGTTCGGTCGCCGGGAGGCTTCCCGTTAAAGGGGGGGTACTGTTGTGTGTTGGGGGGGTTTGGCTGGACATTTTGGTGTTCTTTTCTTTTCTTTGCTCTCCAGGTGGTATGCAAACTGATTTATTGTCTGTGGAGAAGGTGCTGGCAGAAGAGTCCTTCACCCTCATCAACGTGATATGCAGCACCTGTGGATGATGCTCACGTGCAACCTTAAAGACTTTCAGCTGAAGCAGATAATGAGATGGCGTTCTGCATTTAAGCCATGTGTGATTCAAGCAGAATTGCCGGGAACTCAACCTTGTGATGTTCATTTGTGAGACGCTGAGGACCGCACCTGGGTTTGACACATCGTGCCTGTGAAGGAGGACGGGTGAGGGACACATGCTGTCAGCACACATCAGAGGTGATTTGATTGTCTGAATAATTGTTAACAGTAATTTGGTATTTTGTTACGCAGTATATGTGAATATTGATGAGAGTTGTGCAGCTTGCTTCTCACGGCCATGGCGTGCGGACAGATGATCCTCCACCTGTTGTGAGAAGCTGCTCATTTACATAAAGCTTAAATTTGGACCTGAATGTGTTGCTGATAGTGTGTGCCTTTGAAGGATATTAGTTGTAGCTGCTGTCTTACCTCACCTTTTCTATCCTTCACAGAGTCGGTTTGTCGTGTCCACCTGGGGGGTGTTTGGCGGTGAACGTGGGTCCAGAGGCGCCGGGCTTCGATCCCTTTGGGCGCTGGAGAGCGCGCCGTCCTTCACTCCGCCAGACAGACGCGTTTTATGTTTGTACACCGAGTATTGCACAAAAGGGGAAAATAAATTGTTTTGTTATTGGAACCACTTTCTGGTTATTTTAGCGCTGGGTTCAGTCAGACGCAGGTCCGCTCCTCAACCCGCGTCGACACATAACAGTATGGATATCTTAACAATCTCAATTCTTGGACTAAAATTCCAAAGGGATGTTGACCAGTTACTGAGATCTTCTGTAATCTTTTTGTGATTTCAAAGTTTTTCTTATACATGTCATTAGGATATAAGGTTAACCATACTCCCAAATATTTAATTGCCTTTTGAGACCAATCAGTGAGAAGTCTTACTTTACGTTCTGGAGATGAATTGTAGTTAAATGATAATTTGATTTGTTATGTTAGTAAGAGTTTTTTTTATGTTGGTATTTTGTTCATGTGCACGCTGAATAAACTTATTCATTCATTCATAATACTTGTGTTGTTTGTATGTTGAGTTTGTAACCTGAATATGAGCCAAAAGTCTCAAAGAGGTCCAAAAGATTGGGTAGACTTTCCTCTGGATTTCTGATATACATCAGGACATCATCAGCATATAATGCTATTTTATGTTCTGTATCACCCATCAAAATTCCCTGTATATGGGAATGTTCTCTTATTGCTTGTGCCAAAGGTTCTATATAAAGTGCAAAGAGAGTAGGTGACAGGGGACATCCCTGACATGTGGATCTTTCCAATTTTACACCATCAGTAAGACTTCCATTTACTCTGATTCTTGTGGTAGGGGCAGAGTACAGGGTTCTGATACTATTAATTGATTTTTCAGTGAAATCAAAACATTTCAATACCAAAAACAAATATTCCCAGCTGACACAGTCAAAAGTTTTCTCAGCATCAAGACTCATTAACACAGCCTTCAGATTCCTTAATGGTTTGTATTAAATTAAGAGAACGTCTAATATTGTCTTGTGTTTGGCGGTCATAAACAAAACTTATTTGGTCAAGGTCAGTTAATTCAAGGATAAATACATTTAGTCTCATGGACATGATTGACGGATAAAGTGTGTAATCCTGGAAATCGGTCTATATGAGCTACAAAGCAATTTATTCTTGCCTTCTTTAGGAATGATAGTGATAACAGCTTCATTCCATGATGGTGGAGTTGACATTATCTCAAGTGTCCAGTTGAAAGAATTTATAAGTATCGGACTCATATCTTCCCTAAACATCCTATACCATTCAGCTGGAAGACCATCACTTCCTGGTGTTTTGTTATTTTTTAGTTTATTCAATGCTGCCTCCAGTTCTTTTTTGGTAATCTCATTTTGGGAAACTCCAATTGAGGGAATATCGAAGGACTTTATAAAGGCCTATATTAGGGCCCGAGTAGGAAAAAGTCCTACGAAGACCCTATTGTAATTGTGCTGTTTATTATTAATATTAGGGCCAGAGTAGGAAAAAGTCCTACGAAGACCCTATTGTAATTGTGCTGTTTATTATTATGTATTAGGGCCCGAGTAGGAAAAAGTCCTATGAAGACCCTATTGTAATTGTGCTGTTTATTATTATTTATTAGGGCCAGAGTAGGAAAAAGTCCTACGAAGATCCTATTGTAATTGTGCTGTTTATTATTATTATTAGGGCCCGAGTAGGAAAAAGTCCTATGAAGACCCTATTGTAATTGTGCTGTTTATTATTATTTATTAGAGCCAGAGTAGGAAAAAGTCCTATAAGGACCCTATTGTAATTGCGCTGTTTATGATTATTATTATTATTATTGTTATTATTATTATTATTATTATTAGGGCCAGAGTAGGGAAAAGTCCTATGAGGACTCTATTATAATTGCTCTGTTTATTCTTATTAGGGCCCAAGTAGGAGAATGTCCTACGAGGACCCTATTGTAATTGCGCTGTTTATTATTATTATTATTATTATTATTATTATTATTTATTAGGGCCCGAGCATGCAGATCCACCTTGGATTTGTTGTGGTGACCCCAAGTGCAAACAAGGGAGCAGCCGAAGGGAGTTACTATTAGGGCCCGAGTAGGAATCCCTGAAATACAGACTCAGCTTAACGTACAGAGAGAAGGTCTCAAGACCATCAGACAAACCGTACGAGACAACGTGGTAATCCTTAACACCCATACCAATGTGCTCAAAAAGACCGTGGGCGTACTTGACCAACTAACGTCAGTGTTGCAGGAAGATTATGCACACACACAGATGTTGAGTATGCTCATGGCGGACATGACCAGGGACGTCGAATCTTCAATTAACAGCCTCGCTGTTGGTAGGATTCCACCCTACATTGTTGGGAAAGTGTAGGGACACGGACCCACAACAGGGGGCGCAAATGAACGGTCAATAGATGAGCCAAAAAGTAACAATGTTGTGAATGTGCACAACGAACATACAGACAATCACAGAATATCATAACAGTCAATACACAGAGGTGACGTGTGGGCAGGCTCGAGGATAGAAGACGTCTGTCCTGAGAAGAGCCGGAACCACACGATTTCCGCCGCCCCAGAACCTGGTGAATACTGGAGCCGCCAAGTCCCGAATTCCCAGGTGATCACCGTCCCCGACTGTCGGATCTGGTACTGCTGGCGAAGAACAAAGACAGTCAAGTGTGGGTGTGTGTACACCCAGTAACAACAACGGTGGGAATGCCACCTCCACCTCTCATTCAATATGTTGCAGCGGTCTCAGCTGAAAAGGAGCGCCGTCTTGCACAGCCTCCTCACAAACGACCGGTTCTCCTGCAAATTCTCACAATAACAGAGTTACAAATCTCACAAAAAAGGCTGAGAGTATTACCTCCTATGAAGTATGATATCTCGGCAACGAGGTGGAGATGACGTCTGGTCTTTATGGAGTGAGATGATGTTGAGTAGATGGGTGACAGCTGTCAAGAGGTAATGAGCGACAGCTGTCACCCCCGGCTGTGTCCATGGCGGCAGCGCCCTCTCGTGCCTGAAGCCCGCACTTCAGGCAGGGTGCCCTCTGGTGGTGGGCCAGCAGTACCTCCTCTTCTGGCAGCCCACACAACAGGACCCCCCCTCAACGGGCGCCTCCTGGCGCCCGACCAGGTTTGTCGGGGTGTCGGCGGTAGAAGTCGGCCAGGAGGGCCAGATCCAGGATGAAGCTCCTCTTCACCCAGGAGCGTTCTTCGGGTCCATACCCCTCCCAGTCCACCAAGTACTGGAACCCCCGACCCATCCGACGGACGTCCAGGAGCCGGTGCACCGTCCAAGCCGGCTCCCCGTCGATGATCCGAGCAGGAGGCGGCGCCGGTCCGGGAGCACAGAGGGGTGAGGTGTGGTGAGGTTTGATGCGGGACACGTGGAAAACCGGATGGATCCGCAGTGAAGCCGGGAGTCGGAGCTTCACTGCGGCAGGACTGAGGACTTTGAGGATCCTGAAGGGGCCAATGTACCTGTCCTGAAGTTTAGGGGAGTCCACCTGGAGGGGGATGTCCTTCGTGGAAAGCCACACCTCCTGCCCGAGCTGGTAAGCAGGGGCCGGGGATCGCCGGCGGTCTGCATGGGTCTTCGCCCTCGTCCGGGCCTTCAACAAGGCAGAACGGGTGGAGCACCACACCCGACGGCACTTCCGCAGGTGGGCCTGGACCGAGGGCACACCGACCTCTCCCTCCACCACGGGAAACAACGGGGGCTGATACCCCAAACACACCTCAAATGGGGAGAGGCCGGTGGCAGAAGACACCTGGCTGTTATGCGCATACTCGATCCAGGCCAGATGGTTACTCCAGGCCGTCGGGTGCGCGGATGTGACACAGCGGAGGGTCTGTTCCAAGTCCTGGTTGGCCCGCTCTGCCTGTCCGTTCGTCTGTGGATGGTACCCGGACGAGAGGCTCACGGTGGCCCCCAGTTCCCTGCAGAAGCTCCTCCAGACGTTTGAGGAGAACTGGGGACCACGATCAGAGACGATGTCGGAGGGTATCCCATGCAGACGGACGACGTGGTGGACCAGGAGGTCTGCTGTCTCCTGGGCTGTTGGGAGCTTCGGGAGGGCCACGAAGTGGGCCGCCTTGGAGAATCGGTCCAGTATTGTGAAGATGGTGGTGTTGCCCTGGGACGGCGGGAGGCCCGTGACGAAATCCAGGCCGATGTGGGACCAGGGGCGATGAGGCACCGGCAGCGGCTGGAGGAGTCCTTGGGCCTTCTTATGTACTGCCTTGCCCCTGGCACAGGTGGTGCAGGCCTGGATATATTCCCGGACGTCGGCCTCCATAGACGCCCACCAGAAGCGCTGCCGGACAACTGCCACGGTCCTTCGCACCCCTGGATGACAGGAGAGCTTGGAACCGTGACAGAAGTCCAAGACTGCAGCTCTGGCCTCTGGTGGGACGTACTGACGGTTCTTCGGACCGGTTCCAGGGTCCGGGCTCCGTGCCAGGGCCTCCCGGACGGTCTTCTCCACGTCCCAGGTGAGGGTGGCCACGATAGTGGACTCCGGAATGATGGGCTCCGGTGGATCCGACAGCTCTGTTTTGACTTCGTCTTCGTGTACCCGGGACAAGGCATCCGATCTCTGGTTCTTGGTCCTGGGGCGATAGGTGATCCGGAAGTCGAAACGCCCGAAGAACAGTGACCAGCGGGCTTGCCTGCGGTTCAGCCGCTTGGCGGTCCTGATATACTCCAGGTTCCGATGGTCAGTGAAAACCGTGAACGGCACAGACGCTCCCTCCAACAGATGTCTCCACTCCTCAAGAGCCTCTTTCACCGCAAGGAGTTCTCGATTGCCGACGTCATAGTTCCGTTCAGCCGGGGCCGAGATATCCTGTTGGGAAAGTGTAGGGACACGGACCCACAACAGGGGGCGCAAATGAACGGTCAATAGATGAGCCAAAAAGTAACAATTTAATGTTGTGAATGTGCACAACGAACATACAGACAATCACAGAATATCATAACAGTCAATACACAGAGGTGACGTGTGGGCAGGCTCGAGGATAGAAGACGTCTGTCCTGAGAAGAGCCGGAACCACACAATTTCCGCCGCCCCAGAACCTGGTGAATACTGGAGCCGCCAAGTCCCGAATTCCCAGGTGATCACCGTCCCCGACTGTCGGATCTGGTACTGCTGGCGAAGAACAAAGACAGTCAAGTGTGGGTGTGTGTACACCCAGTAACAACAACGGTGGGAATGCCACCTCCACCTCTCATTCAATATGTTGCAGCGGTCTCAGCTGAAAAGGAGCGCCGTCTTGCACAGCCTCCTCACAAACGACCGGTTCTCCTGCAAATTCTCACAATAACAGAGTTACAAATCTCACAAAAAAGGCTGAGAGTATTACCTCCTATGAAGTATGATATCTCGGCAACGAGGTGGAGATGACGTCTGGTCTTTATGGAGTGAGATGATGTTGAGTAGATGGGTGACAGCTGTCAAGAGGTAATGAGCGACAGCTGTCACCCCCGGCTGTGTCCATGGCGGCAGCGCCCTCTCGTGCCTGAAGCCTGCACTTCAGGCAGGGCGCCCTCTGGTGGTGGGCCAGCAGTACCTCCTCTTCTGGCGGCCCACACAACATACATTGTCCCTTTAACCCTGGTCCACCAACCTCTAGAGTCCGCAACCCATAGCATAGTCACGCCGCTACAAGCTCACCTCACGTACGCGTTGGGAAGCTCAATTCCAGTTTATGTAGATCCAGAGGATCTGGAAATGGCGTTCCTATTTAACTTGCCTATTGTCACTACTGAAAACATCTACAGACTCAAAAGTGTCGTGAATGTAGGTCTACTAGTGTACGACCGTCATGACACAGCGACTCGTATCAAACTCCCTTGAAAGACTTTGTGGGTCACAGTACCCGAAAACACAAATGTAGGATGTGGTACCATAGCTGGACCACTTTAGTTATGTAGTAGTCACTCCAAGCCACTCTGCTAGTCTGACACTAACCATCCTCACTCTCACTGCCAGTGGAAGACATCACCCACCAACCTTCACAGCTTTCCTTGTCTTGGCGATTCAACATCGGGGGAATGTAACGGAAAGCTGTCACCAACCTTCAACATCCTAAGTTTGCATAAGAGGCCATGAAAGTTTCTTCAAAAAGGAAAAACACAACACAGCAAGGCCTGGTATATCTCCAGGTGTCAAAGGGAGACTTTCCAAGCCGACACAGGATGGCTCGGTGTCATAAACCCCCACCCTTTCCAGGATTTAAGCATTCCTCATGGAGCTGTGAATTATCAAGACCCCAAACCAGATGTGCCAGCTCCTCTCCCATAAAGAAAAAAACAAACCACAGAAAGACATATCTTCTTCCCAAAAGTCCTAAAAATTAAGTCTTTCCAGCTAGACTCAAGAAAAAATACCTCACTGAAGAACTACTCTCAACTTGTTGATTACAGTCCAAGTTTCTCTGGTTAAAATCGATCTAGTATTGACCTCTTTCACATTTTGCAAGGAAATCCAAAATCCAGACCATGGAAGAGTGACTCCTGTTGGACGAATTGGGGAAGGGCATGTGACGAACTCATGCAGATTTAAGTTGTAACCACATTTTAAAAGAAAAAATGCATTGTATTGTTGTAACAAAAAGAAAAGAAAAGAAAACAACATGTGACCATTTAACCTCATGCATGAAAGCATTATTCCTGGTATGTTATACTCTGTTCATTGTGGAAAGTTTACCTAATGAGCTTTCTTTCATATATAATTGTGTTGTGCATGCATTTCCACGGTAAACTATTTACAAGAGTTATTCTACAGGACTTGTTTGGTTTTAAAGCGGAAATTTAGGAACAGATGCTGATTTATATATAGCAGGGGTGGTGGCCAAGTGGTTAATGTGCTTGGTTTCAGTTCAGAAGGCTCCGGGTTCAAATCCCACCCCTGCCACATTTCTCCATGTAATTTGGAGGTGCGTCAGGAAGGGCATCTGGCGTAAAACCTGTGCCAATTCAACATGCAGATCCACCTTGGATTTGCTGTGGCGACCCCGAGTGCAAACAAGGGAGCAGCCGAAGGGACTTACTATGCTGATTTATATATAAAACCAGACAAAGAAACTCAGAAAAACTACAGCACCCAGAATTCTTGGGGGTGGAGATTTTAAACCTTTAAAAACCGCGCCCGGGAAATCTCGCTCTCTTGCCTTTCTGCTCTTGGCTCTTCTGCATCTTTCTTTTTCCTGAATCTGAAGACGCCGCATAGCCATCAGATTTACGACTCTTTGTTTGAAACCACGTGCTGCTTAAAACTCATTTCTTGTTCGTGCGCGCCAACAAGAAATTACTTTTCTTTTTTCGACAGATAACTTTTGCTCAACTTTTGTAAAGTTAAATGCGTGTTAAGGGTTTCGGCTGACAGCCTGTATAGGTCCAGCAACGGCTGGAAGCATGTCTGTCCCTCCATAGAGTCAAGACAACAGCCCAAGACAGGGTGACCAGAGTGTGATCAGAGAACAAAGACAAAGATGAAGATGAACCAGACAAGAAACCCAAGCCCATCCAGGGTCCTGAAGCAGACGAGAAACCAGCTAAAACTGAGGAGAATCATATCAACACAAGCCAGGATGAAGACGTAGACGGACTACAAGCTTGAAATAGAGCAAAGAAGTAGACGAGACCAGACCAGGAAGAGAAGCAGACGTATCTAATTCCTTGTGAACAGAACAAGAGGGAATCCTGTTCCATTCCTGTGTACCTGTGTTTGTGAAACATCAAGAACAGGACACAGAACAAAGTACATAACATATTATTGTACTTCCAACTGCAGCATGCTTTACACATACTGATATAGTACAGATTCATGTATCACATCTGAAGGCAAACAGCATAAAAAGAGTCCCTGATTCCTTCACTCCCCAAGCCCATGTCATGTATTGTGTTTTGTCCTATATTGTGCTGTTGGGTTTTGTTTCTGGATTATGCTGCTTTTCTTGCTGGGTGTGTCTTGCTTGGGTTTTCTGGTCCGCATTTCTCTTGTCTGCCTTTCTTTGAGCTTGGTGGGGGCGTTTCACTCTGGTTGGGTCAGGCTTTGTTCTGGATCTTTCTGCACTTATCACTGGGAGTATTTAAACACCACTGGTTACACTCGTTTTCCGCCTGATTGTTGTGCCCTGTGCCATCGCTTCTAGCTCTGTACCTTGTTCATTCTAAGTCCTGCTTCCACGTTGTGTGCCTGTTTTATTGTCCACGCCATTGCCTGTTTTGGATTTTTTTGTTTGCTTCTCTTGGACTGCCTCTCAGTAAATGCCCCCTTGAACCAGAGCTACGTTGTCGAGTCCTGCATTTGTCTCCAGCCTTCTTTGTCTGACAGCCCTGATAGAACGATCAGGCCAACAATGGAGTCAGCGGCTCAAACCCGTTCCAGTCCCTAGTTCATCACCATAGCCGCCAGCTGGCAGAACAAGAGGACCGCATGACTGCTTTAAGCGCTCGAATCTCTGACCTGGCCAAGAGACAGGACGCCTTCATGTCCTCAGTGAGCATACAGATCGACCAGCTTATTACCACCCTGACACATCAGGCTCCGTCTGCCTCGGCTTCCACCAACCAGCCATTTCCAGGACCGAGTGCTGCCCCGCCAGTACCTGCAGCTGCCCCTGTTGTCTATAACCAGCTGTCTCGACCTGAGCATTTCTCCAGAGAATCTGGAGACGTCAAGCCCTTTCTTACACAATGCGACCTGCATTTCGAGTTAATGTCAGCAATGTTTCCATCCAACAAGACGAAGATAGCATTCATCATAACTCACCTCACCGGCCGGGCAGCAGCGTGGGCCTCGGCAGAGTGGAGCAGGCAGTCTCCGGCGTGTGGATCGCTCCAGGCGTTCAAGACCACGCTCCTCCAGGTCTTCCAGCATACGTCACCGGGCCGTGAGGCAGCCCGTTCCCTGATGCATCTTCGGCAGGGAAACAGACGCCAACTATGCCATCGATTTCCGTATTCTAGCAGCGAAGAGCGAGTGGAACCTGGCCGCACTCCATGACGTTTTCTTCCAAGGCCTTTCGACGCAGATCCAAGATAAGCTGATAGCGGTCGATCTCCCGGAACAACTGGACGAGCTAATCGCACTAGCCATCCGTACTGATCGCCGGCTGGCGGACCGGCCCAGACGAGACGTGCGCGCCTTGCCCCAGCGCTTGGAAACTTCGTCCGCTCATCACGCCGGGTCCTCCTCCTCCGGCTCCAGCTCGTCTCACGCAGCTTCAGAAAAATCCATGCAGCTGGGACGTACCTGGCTGACCACCGAGGAGCGGCAGCGCCGGAGAGACCAGGGCTTGTGTTTCTATTGTGGTCAGGCAGGTCATGTGGTCACTGAGTGCCAAGCCAGGGGTGCCCCCGCGCAGTCACAACGGGTACGACGGGTGAGTCAAAATTCTATTACTTCTGTTACGTGAAAACGTGATCACGGCCAGCTTAATTTCTGATCATTCATCATGCTCTGTTCCGGTATTTATTGATTCAGGTTCAGACGCTAATTTAGTGCAATCTTCTCTTGCCAGGTCTTTACACCTTAAGCTGTACTGTCTCTCACGTCCGCTGGTAATGCATGCCGTTGATGGTCATGTGCTTGGTCACATCACCCACCGCACTCTGTTCAGCTGTCTGTTCAGCTGATCATAGCCGGTACTCACTCATCAATACACTTTTCATGTATTTGATAAAATGACTCCCTCCACCATTTTGGGGCATCCCTGGTTAAAAAAACATTGTCCACACATAAACTGGTCCAATGGACGAATCACTTCCTGGGGCTCCGCCTGTGCGGGGCGCTGTGTCGCGATGTCCGCGAGGATCGCTAGTTCCCTTGATCCTGATTTGACAGGAGTTCCTACTGAGTAACACGATCTTACACAAGTATTTAGCAAAGCCAAAGCTAAGTCGCTGCTGCAACATCATGCTTATGACTGTGCTATCGAGCTACTTCCGGCCAACTGTTTTCTCTGACCGGCCCTGAACGCATCGCCATGAACGAATACATCCAGGAATCCTTAGAGGCCGGTTTGACTCGGCCATCATCATCTCCTGCAGGGGCGGGGGTTTTCTTTGTAGAAAAGAAAGATAAGTCACTGCGTCCCTGTACTAACTATCATGGGCTAAACGACATCACTGTTAAAAACTGTTATCCCCTGCCACTGATAGCCTCCGCGTTTGAACTGCTAGAGGGCGCCACAATCTTCACCAAGCTCTAGCTCCGCAATGTCTATCATTTAGTGTGGATCAGACAGGGAGATGAATGGAAGACTGCTTTCAATACTCCCACCGCCCATTATGAATATTTTGTTGTGTGGGCCGCCAGAAGAGGAGGTACTGCTGGCCCACCACCAGTGGGCGCCCTGCCTGAAGTGCGGGCTTCAGGCACGAGAGGGCGCTGCCGCCACGGACACAGCCGGGGGTGACAGCTGTCACTCATTATCTCTTGACAGCTGTCACCCATCTACTCTACATCATCTCACTCCATAAAGACCAGACGTCATCTCCACCTCGTTGCCGAGATATCGTACTTCTTTGGAGGTAATATCCTCAGCCGTTTGTGTTACAATATATCTGTATATTGTGAGTGTTTGCAGGAGTACCAGTCCCTCTTTCTGTGGAAGCTGAGTGAGTGCAGGATGGCACTCTTGTCCCCTGAGGAATCACTGCAGTACTCTGCAGCATATTGAGTGAGAGGTGGAGGTGGCATTCCCACCGTTGTTGTTACGGGGTGTACACACACCCACACTTGACTGTCTTTGTTCTTCGCCAGCAGTACCAGATCCGACAGTCGGGGACGGTGATCACCTGGGAATTCGGGACTTGGCGGCTCCAGTCAATCAATCAATCAATTTTTTTTTTATATAGCGCCAAATCACAACAAACAGTTGCCCCAAGGCGCTTTATATTGTAAGGCAAGGCCATACAATAATGATGTAAAACCCCAACGGTCAAAACGACCCCCTGTGAGCAAGCACTTGGCTACAGTGGGAAGGAAAAACTCCCTTTTAACAGGAAGAAACCTCCAGCAGAACCAGGCTCAGGGAGGGGCAGTCTTCTGCTGGGACTGGTTGGGGCTGAGGGAGAGAACCAGGAAAAAGACATGCTGTGGAGGGGAGCAGAGATCGATCACTAATGATTAAATGCAGAGTGGTGCATACAGAGCAAAAAGAGAAAGAAACAGTGCATCATGGGAACCCCCCAGCAGTCTACGTCTATAGCAGCATAACTAAGGGATGGTTCAGGGTCACCTGATCCAGCCCTAACTATAAGCTTTAGCAAAAAGGAAAGTTTTAAGCCTAATCTTAAAAGTAGAGAGGGTGTCTGTCTCCCTGATCTGAATTGGGAGCTGGTTCCACAGGAGAGGAGCCTGAAAGCTGAAGGCTCTGCCTCCCATTCTACTCTTACAAACCCTAGGAACTACAAGTAAGCCTGCAGTCTGAGAGCGAAGCGCTCTATTGGGGTGATATGGTACTACGAGGTCCCTAAGATAAGATGGGACCTGATTATTCAAAACCTTATAAGTAAGAAGAAGAATTTTAAATTCTATTCTAGAATTAACAGGAAGCCAATGAAGAGAGGCCAATATGGGTGAGATATGCTCTCTCCTTCTAGTCCCCGTCAGCACTCTAGCTGCAGCATTTTGAATTAACTGAAGGCTTTTTAGGGAACTTTTAGGACAACCTGATAATAATGAATTACAATAGTCCAGCCTAGAGGAAATAAATGCATGAATTAGTTTTTCAGCATCACTCTGAGACAAGACCTTTCTGATTTTAGAGATATTGCGTAAATGCAAAAAAGCAGTCCTACATATTTGTTTAATATGCGCTTTGAATGACATATCCTGATCAAAAATGACTCCAAGATTTCTCACAGTATTACTAGAGGTCAGGGTAATGCCATCCAGAGTAAGGATCTGGTTAGACACCATGTTTCTAAGATTTGTGGGGCCAAGTACAATAACTTCAGTTTTATCTGAGTTTAAAAGCAGGAAATTAGAGGTCATCCATGTCTTTATGTCTGTAAGACAATCCTGCAGTTTAGCTAATTGGTGTGTGTCGTCTGGCTTCATGGATAGATAAAGCTGGGTATCATCTGCGTAACAATGAAAATTTAAGCAATACCGTCTAATAATACTGCCTAAGGGAAGCATATATAAAGTGAATAAAATTGGTCCTAGCACAGAACCTTGTGGAACTCCATAATTAACTTTAGTCTGTGAAGAAGATTCCCCATTTACATGAACAAATTGTAATCTATTAGACAAATATGATTCAAACCACCGCAGCGCAGTGCCTTTAATACCTATGGTATGCTCTAATCTCTGTAATAAAATTTTATGGTCAACAGTATCAAAAGCAGCACTGAGGTCTAACAGAACAAGCACAGAGATGAGTCCACTGTCCAAGGCCATAAGAAGATCATTTGTAACCTTCACTAATGCTGTTTCTGTACTATGATGAATTCTAAAACCTGACTGAAACTCTTCAAATAGACCATTCCTCTGCAGATGATCAGTTAGCTGTTTTACAACTACCCTTTCAAGAATTTTTGAGAGAAAAGGAAGGTTGGAGATTGGCCTATAATTAGCTAAGATAGCTGGGTCAAGTGATGGCTTTTTAAGTAATGGTTTAATTACTGCCACCTTAAAAGCCTGTGGTACATAGCCAACTAACAAAGATAGATTGATCATATTTAAGATCGAAGCATTAAATAATGGTAGGGCTTCCTTGAGCAGCCTGGTAGGAATGGGGTCTAATAAACATGTTGATGGTTTGGATGAAGTAACTAATGAAAATAACTCAGACAGAACAATCGGAGAGAAAGAGTCTAACCAAATACCGGCATCACTGAAAGCAGCCAAAGATAACGATACGTCTTTGGGATGGTTATGAGTAATTTTTTCTCTAATAGTTAAAATTTTGTTAGCAAAGAAAGTCATGAACTCATTACTAGTTAAAGTTAATGGAATACTCAGCTCAATAGAGCTCTGACTCTTTGTCAGCCTGGCTACAGTGCTGAAAAGAAACCTGGGGTTGTTCTTATTTTCTTCAATTAGTGATGAGTAGAAAGATGTCCTAGCTTTACGGAGGGCTTTTTTATAGAGCAACAGACTCTTTTTCCAGGCTAAGTGAAGATCTTCTAAATTAGTGAGACGCCATTTCCTCTCCAACTTACGGGTTATCTGCTTTAAGCTACGAGTTTGAGAGTTATACCATGGAGTCAGACACTTCTGATTTAAAGCTCTCTTTTTCAGAGGAGCTACAGCATCCAAAGCTGTCTTCAATGAGGATGTAAAACTATTGACGAGATACTCTATCTCCCTTACAGAGTTTAGGTAGCTACTCTGCACTGTGTTGTTATATGGCATTAGAGAACATAAAGAAGGAATCATATCCTTAAACCTGGTTACAGCGCTTTCTGAAAGACTTCTAGTGTAATGAAACTTATTCCCTACTGCTGGGTAGTCCATCAGAGTAAATGTAAATGTTATTAAGAAATGATCAGACAGAAGGGAGTTTTCAGGGAATACTGTTTAAGTCTTCTATTTCCATACCATAAGTCAGAACAAGATCTAAGATATGATTAAAGTGGTGGGTGGACTCATTTACTTTTTGAGCAAAGCCAATAGAGTCTAATAATAGATTAAATGCAGTGTTGAGGCTGTCATTCTCAGCATCTGTGTGGATGTTAAAATCGCCCACTATAATTATCTTATCTGAGCTAAGGACTAAGTCAGACAAAAGGTCTGAAAATTCACAGAGAAACTCACAGTACGACCAGGTGGACGATAGATAATAACAAATAAAACTGGTTTTTGGGACTTCCAATTTGGATGGACAAGACTAAGAGACAAGCTTTCAAATGAATTAAAGCTCTGTCTGGGTTTTGATTAATTAATAAGCTGGAATGGAAGATTGCTGCTAATCCACCGCCCCGGCCCGTGCTACGAGCATTCTGACAGTTAGTGTGACTCGGGGGTGTTGACTCATTTAAACTAACATATTCATCCTGCTGTAACCAGGTTTCTGTTAGGCAGAATAAATCAATATGTTGATCAATTATTATATCATTTACCAACAGGGACTTAGAAGAGAGAGACCTAATGTTTAATAGACCACATTTAACTGTTTTAGTCTGTGGTTGCAGTTGAAGGTGCTATATTATTTTTTCTTTTGAATTTTATGCTTAAATAGATTTTGCTGGTTATTGGTAGTCTGGGAGCAGGCACCGTCTCTACGGGATGGGGTAATGAGGGGATGGCAGGGGGAGAGAAGCTGCAGAGAGGTGTGTAAGACTACAACTCCTTGCAACTACAACTCCTACAACTCCAGTATTCACCAGGTTCGGTGGCGGCGGAAATCGTGTGGTTCCGGCTCTTCTCAGGACAGACGTCTTCTATCCTCAAGCCTGCCCACACGTCACCTTTGTGGATTGACTGTAATCATATTCTGAGATTGTCTGTATGTTCGTTGTGCACCTTCACAACATTAAATTGTTATTTTTTGGCTCATCTATTGACCGTTCATTTGCGCCCCCAGTTGTGGGTCCGTGTCACTACACTTTCACAACAGGATATCTCGGTAAGCGTCATGGACTCCGAGGGGCATCACCCGGCTGTTGAACGACCAATGGGAGAGCAGGGAGCGCAGGCGTCTGCAGGAGGCGTGATTGGTGAGCTGCAGCACATTCTCACCGCCTTTACGGCTCGGTTGGATCAAATGACCGAGCAAAACATCCTCCTGAACCGCAGGGTGGAGGCTCTCTCCGTGCAGGTGGCGGCGAGCGCTCAGGGCGCTGCTGCAGCTCCTCCTCCTGCCGACCCTGTGCAGGATATGAACGTTCCAGTGGTGGTTCAACAACCCCTCCCACCATCCCCTGAAGCATACATAAGCCCTCCTGAGCCGTACGGAGGTTGTGTGGAGACGTGCGCGGACGTTCTCATGCAGTGTTCGCTCGTCTTCGCACAGCGTCCCGTCATGTACGCGTCAGATGCTAGTAAAATAGCTTATGTGATTGCTCTGCTTCGGGGTAAGGCACGCGACTGGGCTACGGCGCTCTGGGAACAGAACTCACGGTTGTTATCAGCATACACTGGGTTTGTGGGGGAGTTCAGAACAGTGTTTGATCACCCTAACAGAGGAGAGACCGCTTCAACAATGCTGCTGTCAATGTGACAGGGGCGCCGGTGCGCAGCCGAATATGCAGTCGACTTCCGCATCGTGGCTGCGAGGTCCGGCTGGAATAACGTTGCGCTCCGCGCCGCCTTCATAAACGGACTGTCATTGGTCCTGAAGGAGCATCTGGTTGCTAAGGAGGAACCGCGGGATTTAGATGGGCTTATCGATCTCGTTATACGGTTAGACAATCGGTTGGAGGAACGCCGTCGGGAGCGAGGCGAAGGACGTGACCGGATACGCGCCGTCCCTCTCCCTTCCGGGTTCGAAAAGGGGCCGCCCTCCCCACGCTCCACAGCCGCAGCACTCCGGCGGACTCCGTCCATGCATTGATTACAGGGGGCTGAATGAGATTACGGTTCGCAACCGATACCCGTTGCCATTGTTGGATTCCGTGTTCACCCCCCTGCATGGAGCTAAATCTTTACCAAGCTGGATCTTAGAAATGCGTATCACCTGGTTCGGATCCGGAAGGGAGACGAATGGAAGACGGCATTTAACACCCCCGTTAGGTCACTTTGAGTACCTGGTCATGCCGTTCGGCCTCACCAACGCCCCCGCGACGTTCCAAGCCTTGGTTAACGACGTCTTGCGGGACTTCCTGCACCGATTCGTCTTCGTATATCTGGACGATATTCTCATCTTTTCTCCGGATCCTGAGACCCATGTCCAGCATGTACGTCAGGTCCTGCAGCGGTTGTTAGAGAACCAACTGTTTGTGAAGGGCGAGAAGTGCGAGTTTCACCGCACGTCTTTGTCCTTCCTGGGGTTTATCATCTCCTCTAACTCTGTAGCCCCTGATCCGGCCAAGGTTGCGGCGGTGAGAGATTGGCCCCAACCAACAAGCCGTAGGAAGCTGCAACAGTTCCTCGGCTTCGCTAATTTCTATAGGAGGTTCATTAAGGGCTACAGTCAGGTAGTTAGCCCCCTGACAGCCCTGACCTCTCCAAAAGTCCCCTTCACCTGGTCAGATCGGTGCGAAGCCGCGTTCAAGGAGTTGAAACGACGGTTCTCTACTGCGCCAGTTTTGGTGCAGCCCGACCCTAGCCGCCAGTTCGTGGTTGAAGTGGACGCCTCTGACTCAGGGATAGGAGCCGTGCTATCCCAGAGCGGAGAGACTGATAAGGTTCTTCACCCGTGTGCCTACTTTTCACGCAGGTTGACCCCGGCTGAACGGAACTATGACATCGGCAATCGAGAACTCCTTGCGGTGAAAGAGGCTCTTGAGGAGTGGAGACACCTGTTGGAGGGAGCGTCTGTGCCGTTCACGGTTTTCACTGACCATCGGAACCTGGAGTATATCAGGACCGCCAGGCGGCTAAACCCCAGGCAAGCCCGCTGGTCACTGTTCTTTGGGCGTTTTGACTTCCGGATCACCTATCGCCCCGGAACCAAGAACCAGAGGTCGGATGCCTTGTCCCGGGTACACGAAGAGGAGGTCAAAACTGCACTGTCGGATCCACCCGGTTTTTCACGTGTCACGGATCAAACCTCACCACACCTCACCCCTCTGTGCTCCCAGACCGGCGCCGCCTCCTGCTCGGATCATCGACGGGGAGCCGGCTTGGACGGTGCGCCGGCTCCTGGACGTCCGTCGGATGGGCCGGGGGTTCCAGTACTTGGTGGACTGGGAGGGGTATGGACCCGAAGAACGCTCCTGGGTGAAGCGGAGCTTCATCCTGGATCCGGCCCTCCTGGCCGACTTCTACCTCTGTCACCCGAACAAAGCCTGGTCGGGCGCCAGGAGGCGCCCGTTGAGGGGGGGGTCCTGTTGTGTGGGCCGCCAGAAGAGGAGGTACTGCTGGCCCACCACCAGTGGGCGCCCTGCCTGAAGTGCAGGCTTCAGGCACGAGAGGGCGCTGCCGCTCTACATCATCTCACTCCATAAAGACCAGACGTCATCTCCACCTCGTTGCCGAGATATCGTACTTCTTTGGAGGTAATATCCTCAGCCGTTTGTGTTACAATATATCTGTATATTGTGAGTGTTTGCAGGAGTACCAGTCCCTCTTTCTGTGGAAGCTGAGTGAGTGCAGGACGGCACTCTTTTCCCCTGAGGAATCACTGCGGTACTCTGCAGCATATTGAGTGAGAGGTGGAGGTGGCATTCCCACCGTTGTTGTTACTGGGTGTACACACACCCACACTTGACTGTCTTTGTTCTTCGCCAGCAGTACCAGATCCGACAGTCGGGGACGGTGATCACCTGGGAATTTGGGACTTGGCGGCTCCAGTATTCACCAGGTTCGGTGGCGGCGGAAATCGTGTGGTTCCGGCTCTTCTCAGGACAGACGTCTTCTATCCTCGAGCCTGCCCACACGTCACCTTTGTGGATTGACTGTAATCATATTCTGAGATTGTCTGTATGTTCGTTGTGCACCTTCACAACATTAAATTGTTATTTTTTGGCTCATCTATTGACCGTTCATTTGCGCCCCCTGTTGTGGGTCCGTGTCACTACACTTTCACAACATATTTAGTCATGCCCTTTGGCTTAACCAATGCACCTGCAGTATTTCAGAACCTGATCAATGACGTGTTACGTGATTTTCTAAATAAGTTTGTGTTTGTGTATCTTGATGATATCCTGACTTTTCCCCAGTCACAGAAACACACTCTCGACATGTGCGTACAGTGTTTGAGACCTTGTTACGCAATCAGTTATTCGTTAAAGCAGAAAAGTGTGAATTTCACAAATCCACCATATCATTTCTGGGATTCATTATTGCACCAGGGTCAATCCAGATGGACCCAGCTAAGGTAGCCGCTGTGCGTGATTGGACAACCCCAAAAGACCGCAAGGAGGTCCAAAGGTTTCTGGGATTTGCAAACTTTTACCGGAAGTTCATACGAAATTTCAGTTCGGTAGCAGCTCCTCTGCATAATGTTACCTCATCCCTCCGGCCCTTTTGCTGGACACCGGAGTGTGACAAAGCATTTCAGGTCCTAAAGAAATGCTTTACAATGGTCCCTGTGCTACTCCTCCCTGACCCCGCCCAACAGTTTGTGGTCGAAGTGGACGCCTCAGCCGTTTTGTCTCAGATCCATCCCACTGATAAGAAATTACATCCCTGTGCTTTTTTGTCCCGAAAACTAACTCCGGTGGAGTGTAAGTATCACATTGGCGACCGCAAACTGTTGGCCGTCAAAGTGGCCTTGAAAGGAGTGGCACCACTGGTGGAAGGGGCACAAGTACTGTTTTGGTATGGACCGATCATAAAAATCTAGAATATCTGTGCTCGGCGAACGACTCAATTCCAGACAGACTAGATGGTCTATTTTCTTTAGTTGTTTTAACTTTGTATTATCATACCGGCCCGGAACTAAAAATGGTGAACCCGATGCTCTCTCTCGACGGGAAGAACCGTCAGATGAATCGGCAGAACCTAAGTCCATCTTGCCTGCATCCTGCTTCCTTTCAGGCCTTACCTGGGACATTGAGACCAAGGTTAGGTCCGCGACATGCAGCATTCCTGTACCTCAGGACTGTCCTCCGGGGAGGCTGTACGTGCCAGAGGCCCTCAGGGGGGAAGTGATTTGTTGGGCACATAGCAGCCGTTTCACTTGCATCCAGGAATTAGAAAAGACAGCCACAATCATCCGGGAAAGGTTTTGGTTACCTCGATTACTCTCCGATGTAACGGAATATATTGGGGCATGTACTACCTGCGCTATGTACAAATCTTCCACCCGACCACCTCCCGGCAAGCTCCATACGTTACCCGTTCCCACCCGACCTTGGTCACACATTTCAGTGGACTTTGTTACCGGACTGCCTCCATCCAAGGGACATACTGTAATTCTTACTGTTGTTGATCGACTATGCAAGATGACCCATTTTGTACCACTACCTAAGCTGCCATCAGCCAAAGAAACCGCTAAGGCCTTGCTAAACCACATGTTCAGATTACACGGTTTTTCACAGGACATAGTGTCTGATCGAGGCCCCCAGTTTGTCTCACAGTTTTAGGGAGAGTTTTGCAGACTCCTGGGAGTCACCTCCAGCCTCACCTCTGGGTATCACCCTCAGGCGAATGGACAGGCGGAGAGGGTCAATCGGGAGTTAGAGAAGGGACTACGGATTCTCACCTCACAGCACCCGGCCTCCTGGTCATCTCAGTTAGTGTGGATAGAACTCGCACACAACTGTTTGCCATCGGCTTCTTCCTCTCGGCTACTCTCCTATCCACGTATCACATGGTTATCAACCTTCTTTGTTCTCATCCACAGACTTAACCTCACGGGTGCCCTCAGCTCTCTCCCTCCACTGGCCCGTCGAACCTGGGAGCAGGCCCGTCATACAGTATTACGTTCTTTGGCAGCCTACGAGGGATGGGCCAATAAGAGGAGATCACAAGAACCGGTCTACTCCCTGGGGAAACGAGTTTTGGGCTCTCCACCCGCCATCTGTCCCATCCGTGGTCTGCTGAGGAGCTTGCTCCCAGGTTTGTAGGGTTCATTCCCCATCACAAAGGTTGTTAATCCAGTCTCTGTACGTCTGCAACTGCCCAGGTCTATGAAGATACACCCCACCTTCCACATCAGCCATGTCAAGCCTGCCCGGTCCAGTTTCCTGTGCCCTTCAGCCGTTCCCCCGCCCTCCGCCCGGTTTGTGGATGGGGGGCCGGCTTTTACGGTACGGCGCCTCGTGGGGTCTCGGCGGCATGGGAGGGGGTGCAGTATTTGGTGGACTGGGAGGGATATTGGCCAGAAGAACGCTCTTGGATCCCCTCTCGTTTCATTTTGGACCCTGGACTGATCACAGACTTTCATGCTCGGCATCCTGAGTCCCCTGAGCCATCAGGGGCCGGCCGTTGAGGGGAGGTCCTGTCATGTATTGTGTTTTGTCCTATATTGTGCTGTTAGGTTTTGTTTCTGGATTATGTTGCTTTTCTGGCTGGGTGTGTCTTGCTTGGGTTTTCTGGTCCGCTTTTCTCTTGTCTGCCTTTCTTTGAGCTTGGTGGGGGGCGTTTCACTCTGGTTGGGTCAGACTTTGTTCTGGATCTTTCTGCACTTATCACTGGGAGTATTTAAACACCACTGGTTACACTGGTTTTTCGCCTGATCGTTGTGACCTGTGCCATCACTTCTAGCTCTGTACCTTGTTCATTCTAAGTCCTGCTTCCACGTTGTGTTTTGACCACCTGCCTGTTTTATTGACCATGCCATTGCCTGATGTTTTGGATTTGTTTGCTTCTCTTGGACTGCCTCTCTGTGTACCGAACCCAGCTGAAACTTTCAGTAAACACCTCCTTGAACCAGAGCTACGTTGTTGAGTCTTCCATTTGTCTCCAGCCTTCTTTGTCTGACAGCCCTGATAGCCCAGAACTGCTGAACTGAAATACTTAACTGCCACCAAAGAAAGAAGACATCTACTCTCCAAGCATAGAACTGTAAAAAAAAAAAAAAAGGGGGAGAGAGATATATTACTTAAACTGTTCCAGCCATGGAAAGATTTGCCGCCAGAACGGGGTGTAAAGTTCACACTTTGCTGATAATACTGATGACTATTGCTATAATTATAGCATCTACTGTTTGGTGGTATATTATATAAACAGCATGAAAACTCACACCAGAAGCGAGTAAGGCTGCGATCGAGTTTTGAGTGGATGATACACATGGAGTGATACGCCATGTAATCTGTATCAGATGAACATGTGGTACAGATATGCTAAGTTTTTGGCTAACGAGGTAAATTTGAATAACTGCTATGTGTGTTCTCTGATGCCTGTTTCTGCAGCACACCCATGCATAAGACCGCTGCCGCTTCTAAATGTCAGCCTTCTGTTTCCACATGTGGTAGCATCGGCAATGGATCCCATGGTACTTAATCAATCAGTTCACCGACATACGGGCTCCTACCAAGGCCCTCTTGTCCAAATCATTTTTCACACTGAGGGTAGCTAAATGGTTTCTCTCTTATTTTATTTCGCTTAGATTTCCTTTTTTTTTTACAGAGTGCAATGGGCCCCAAACCCGGGGTCTACAGTTGCATCCTAATCATTACTGGCATTGTATCCGAGGGCTCTCTTCAAGATGGTGACCGTTCCCTTAACTGTGGATATATTCACCTCGTGGGCACTTGGGTGACCAGGGATTGCCTCGAGGTATTTCTTCAGCTTCTTCTTCATAAGCCCTGTTGCTCCATCACAACTGGTATGATATCTATTTCTTTCAATGACCATGTTGAACGTAGGTCATTTTTAAGGTCTTGGTATTTTGTCATTTTCTCCCTTTCAGCTATATTCAGGCCACAGTCATTGGGGACTGTTACATCAATAATTTATGCTGTCTTCTCTTGCTTGTTCCACATGACAATATCAGCTTTGATTGCACCTCCTTGGATATATCTTCCTGCTGGGATTTCTTTATCTTCGAAAATAGTTACTTTTCCGTTGGATGAGACTGGTGCTGGCTCATGCTCCCAGACGTTTTCCTCTACTTCCACCTCCAGTTCCTTGCATACTTTCCAGTGTAGATATTCACAGATCTTGTTGTGCCGGCTTGTATAATGTCTGTCTGCCATAAGGATCTGGCATGCTGATGTTAGATGGTTTACACTCTCAACAGCTGCATGACAGAATCGGCATTGATCATTTTGTGAAATTCCTACCATTTTTTGAAGCAATTTGTTAGACTTCCCTGATCTTGTGCTCCAACTATAATTCTTTCTCCATCGAAACCAAGTTCTCTGTAAGCCACCGTATAGACCCTTCTTTGTCTATGCTTTCCTTTTCCAGTTCTTGGAATCGTCCAGCCCTTTTGTGCTGTTTCTATCTGTCCACTTGATGTTTGTGTTCTCTTTTGCTGTATTGTTCTCTGGTTTGTCTTGCAAGTTTTGTTGCAGGTGTCAGATCATTGCTTTCTCTCTCTGTTGTAAGAGGTCTCCTCCGAAGTTTCCTGCCAACTCAATAATGGAGGTCTGTTGTGACAAGGTCTTAATATGATGATGCGTTACCTTCTTCTTGAGAACTCTTTAAGATACTTACTTAAGATACTTAAGACCCCATTCCTACCAGGCTGCTCAAGGAAGCCCTACCATTAATTAATGCTTCGATCTTAAATATGATCAATCTATCTTTATTAGTTGGCTATGTACCACAGGCTTTTAAGGTGGCAGTAATTAAACCATTACTTAAAAAGCCATCACTTGACCCAGCTATCTTAGCTAATTATAGGCCAATCTCCAACCTTCCTTTTCTCTCAAAAATTCTTGAAAGGGTAGTTGTAAAACAGCTAACTGATCATCTGCAGAGGAATGGTCTATTTGAAGAGTTTCAGTCAGGTTTTAGAATCCATCATAGTACAGAAACAGCATTAGTGAAGGTTACAAATTATCTTCTTATGGCCTCAGACAGTGGACTCATCTCTGTGCTTGTTCTGTTAGACCTCAGTGCTGCGAGATTAGAGCATGCCATAGGTATTAAAGGCACTGCGCTGCGGTGGTTTGATTCATATTTATCTAATAGATTACAATTTGTTCATGTAAATGGGGAATCTTCTTCACAGACTAAGGTTAATTATGGAGTTCCACAAGGTTCTGTGCTAGGACCAATTTTATTCACTTTATACATGTTTCCCTTAGGCAGTATTATTAGAAAGCATTGCTTAAATTTTCATTGTTACGCAGATGATACCCAGCTTTATCTATCCATGAAGCCAGAGGACACACACCAATTAGCTAAACTGCAGGATTGTCTTACAGACATAAAGACATGGATGACCTCTAATTTCCTGCTTTTAAACTCAGATAAAACTGAAGTTATTGTACTTGGCCCCACAAATCTTAGAAACATGGTGTCTAACCAGATCCTTACTCTGGATGGCATTACCCTGACCTCTAGTAATACTGTGAGAAATCTTGGAGTCATTTTTCATCAGGATATGTCCTTCATTGCGCATATTAATGTTGTTGTTCTAGCTGTTAATGCTAGAATAGAATTTAAAATTCTTCTTCTTACTTATAAGGTTTTGAATAATCAGGTCCCATCTTATCTTAGGGACCTCGTAGTACCATATTACCCCATTAGAGCGCTTCGCTCTCAGACTGCGGGCTTACTTGTAGTTCCTAGGGTTTGTAAGAGTAGAATGGGAGGCAGAGCCTTCAGCTTTCAGGCTCCTCTCCTGTGGAACCAGCTCCCAATTCAGATCAGGGAGACAGATACCCTCTCTACTTTTAAGATTAGGCTTAAAACTTTCCTTTTCGCTAAGGCTTATAGTTAGGGCTGGATCGGGTGACCCTGGACCATCCCTTGGTTATGTTGCTTTAGACGTAGACTGTGTTTCATAATTATTGTATGGCCTTGCCTTGCAATGTGGAGCGCCTTGGGGCAACTGTTTGTTGTGATTTGGCGCTATACAAGAAAAAAGTTGATTGATTGAGTTGATATTAAGCAAATATGTAGGACTGCTTTTTTGCATTTGCGCACTATCTCTAAAATTAGAAAGGTCTTGTCTCAGAGTGATGCTGAAAAACTAATTCATGCATTTATTTCCTCTAGGCTGGACTATTGTAATTCATTATTATCAAGTTGTCCTAAAAGTTCCCTAAAAAGCCTTCAGTTAATTCAAAATGCTGCAGCTAGAGTACTGACGGGGACTAGAAGGAGAGAGCATATCTCACCCATATTGGCCTCTCTTCATTGGCTTCCTGTTAATTCCAGAATAGAATTTAAAATTCTTCTTCTTACTTATAAGGTTTTGAATAATCAGGTCCCATCTTATCTTAGGGACCTCATAGTACCATATCACCCCAATAGAGCGCTTCACTCTCAGACTGCAGGCTTACTTGTAGTTCCTAGGGTTTGTAAGAGTAGAATGGGAGGCAGAGCCTTCAGCTTTCAGGCTCCTCTCCTGTGGAACCAGCTCCCAATTCAGATCAGGGAGACAGACACCCTCTCTACTTTTAAGATTAGGCTTAAAACTTTCCTTTTTGCTAAAGCTTATAGTTAGGGCTGGATCAGGTGACCCTGAACCATCCCTTAGTTATGCTGCTATAGACTTAGAGTGCTGGGGGGTTCCCATGATGTACTGAGTGTTTCTTTCTCTTTTTGCTCTGTATGCACCACTCTGCATTTAATCATTAGTGATTGATCTCTGCTCCCCTCCACAGCATGTCTTTTTCCTGCTTTCTCTCCCTCAGCCCCAACCAGTCCCAGCAAAAGACTGCCCCTCCCTGAGCCTGGTTCTGCTGGAGGTTTCTTCCTGTTAAAAGGGAGTTTTTCCTTCCCACTGTTGCCAAGTGCTTGCTCACAGGGGGTCGTTTTGACCGTTGGGGTTTTTCCGTAATTATTGTATGGCTTTTGCCTTACAATATAAAGCGCCTTGGGGCAACTGTTTGTTGTGATTTGGTGCTATATAAATAAAATTGATCTGATTATAGATGCTCTATAAGCCTAGTTGAGTTCTGTAAGACCGAGGCCGCCTCCTCCATGGGGGAGATATATTCAGTCAGAATGTCTAAAAACTTCCTACTTTTAAACTCTGATAAGACTGAAATGATGGTTCTTGGTCCAGTGAGACATCGGCATCAATTTTACCAGTTAATGCTTAGCCTAGGCTCATGTTTTATACATCACACTGACAAAGTGAGGAACCTTGGGGTCATTTTTGATCCTACATTGTCCTTTGACCTCCACATTACAGATATTACTAGGACTGCTTTCTTCCACCTGTGAAATATAGTGAAGATTCGTCCCATCCTGTCTATGGCTGATGCTGAGACGCTGAGCCATGCGTTTATCTCTTCTAGATTGGACTACTGCAAAGTTCTATTTTCTGGTTTACCACAGTCTAGCATTAGGGCTCTCCAATTGGTTCAAAATGCTGCAGCCAGACTTTTGACACGAAGCAGAAATTTCACCCACATTACACCCATCTTGGCGTCTCTTCACTGGCTTCCTGTCCCAGTGAGATCAGATTTTAAGGTTCTGATACTAACCTATAAAATTATTCATGGACTGGCACCTCCCTACTTAGCTGACCTACTTAAACCCTACGTACCGGCCCAGGCTTTACGTTCTCAGGGTGCAGGACTACTTTGTGTCCCTAAGGTGAATAAAAAGTCTGTGAGTCACAGAGCTTTCTCTTATCGTGCCCCTATTCTGTGGAATGATCTCCCTGCATCAATAAAACAGTCAGATTCTGTGGAGACCTTCAAGTCCAGACTTAAGACGCACTTATTTTCCCTTTCATATGGCTAGCATACTGGTACAGTTTTGTTTTACACTTTTTACTCTTTTAATTCATTTTATTAGTAAACGCAGCGTGCCGCTGCCTCAACTTTATCTAAAGGCAAAGGCTATACACCCAACCGTTGGGCAGATAAATGTAATGTCTTATCTTATTCGCCCAACCGTGATCGTGTATTTGACATGTTTTGTGCATCTAAACTACGTTTTTGACACCCCTTTTTAAGGCTCTGTTGTGGTGTATGTTTGACATTTAATGTCTTTAATTACTGCAAAAACACCGCAATGGATGAAAACAGACAAACTTCATAAGCATTTTGAATGGAAGCCTGTTAACAACGATGAAAGTTTTTGAACAAAATGCTGCTTGTTGGCTGTAAGATGGTGTTAGTTTGACACTGTTCCCTGGGTGTGAAGAGCCAGACAGAACCACTTTAGATCACAGCTCCTCCGCGGGCTGCGAACCTCCCACAACCGGCGAGAAAATATCTGCCTTTTTCCCTCCCGCGTTGAAACCGGAAGTGAGCTTACAAGCGCGCTCATTGGTCGGTTGTGGTTGGGTGTATATGCTCGCGAATTTACTTTAGTGACCCAACAGTTGGGCGTATAGCCACTCTCTTACCTAAATTCTGGGTCTTTTATTTAAGCTTGGGGCTAGTGGCCGGCAATCAACTACAACCCCAATTCCAATGAAGTTGGGACGTTTTGTAAAATGTAAATAAAAACAGAATACAATGATTTGCAAATCCTCTTCAACCTATATTCAGTTGAATACACCACAAAGACAAGATATTTAATGTTCAAACTGATCAACTTTATTGTTTTTGTGCAAATATTTGCTCATTTTGAAATGGATGCCTGCAACACGTTTCAAAAAAGTTGGGATAGTGGTATGTTTACCACTGTGTTACATCACCTTTCCTTCTAACAACACTCAATAAGTGTATCCTCACATCTGTCCAATCAATGTTTTTGTTCTCTTTTGCTGTATTGTTCTCTGGTCTGTCTTGCTAGTTTTGTTGCAGGTGTCAGATCATTGCTTTCTCTCTCTTGTAAGAGGTCTCCTCCAAAGTTTTCTGCCAATTTAATAATGGAGGTCTGTTGTGACAAGGTCTTAATATGATGATGCATTACCTTCTTCTTGAGAACTCTTTAAGATACTTATTATAGATGCTCCATAAGCCTGGTTGATTTCTGTAAGACCAAGACCGGCTTCTCGATGGGGGAGATATATTCTGTCCATGCACTGATTTCTGTATGTAACTTTATGTAGGGTGAACATCTTCCTGGTTTTAACTTATTAAGCTCATGCTGTGGCCAGTTTACTATGCCAAACCCATAGGTCACCACAGGCAATGCAAACTGGTTTATGGCTGTGAACTTGTTCTTTGGTGTTAATTCTGATTTACAAATTTTCTTTAAGCGGTTTCTCTCTTTTTCTTTTTTAATTTCTTTTTTTACAGAGTGCAGTGGGCCCCAAACCTGGGGTCTATAGTTGCATCCTAATCATTACTGGCATTGCATCCGAGGACTCTCTTCAAGATGGTGACCGTTCCCTTAACTGCGGATATCTGCAGCTCATGGGCACTTGGGTGACATGTTCATGTTCTTCTTCATAAGCCCTGTTGCTCCCACCACAACTGGTATGGTAAAAATGGTAAATGGACTGCATTTATATAGCGCTTTTCCAATCTGCATCAGATGCTCACAGCACTTTACAAATCAATCAATCAATCAATCAATTTTTTTTTTATATAGCGCCAAATCACAACAAACAGTTGCCCCAAGGCGCTTTATATTGTAAGGCAAGGCCATACAATAATTATGTAAAACCCCAACGGTCAAAACGACCCCCTGTGAGCAAGCACTTGGCTACAGTGGGAAGGAAAAACTCCCTTTTAACAGGAAGAAACCTCCAGCAGAACCAGGCTCAGGGAGGGGCAGTCTTCTGCTGGGACTGGTTGGGGCTGAGGGAGAGAACCAGGAAAAAGACATGCTGTGGAGGGGAGCAGAGATCGATCACTAATGATTAAATGCAGACAGAGCAAAAAGAGAAAGAAACACTCAGTGCATCATGGGAACCCCCCAGCAGTCTACGTCTATAGCAGCATAACTAAGGGATGGTTCAGGGTCACCTGATCCAGCCCTAACTATAAACTTTAGCAAAAAGGAAAGTTTTAAGCCTAATCTTAAAAGTAGAGAGGGTGTCTGTCTCCCTGATCTGAATTGGGAGCTGGTTCCACAGGAGAGGAGCCTGAAAGCTGAAGGCTCTGCCTCCCATTCTACTCTTACAAACCCTAGGAACTACAAGTAAGCCTGCAGTCTGAGAGCGAAGCGCTCTATTGGGGTGATACGGTACTACGAGGTCCCTAAGATAAGATGGGACCTGATTATTCAAAACCTTATAAGTAAGAAGAAGAATTTTAAATTCTATTCTAGAATTAACAGGAAGCCAATGAAGAGAGGCCAATATGGGTGAGATATGCTCTCTCCTTCTAGTCCCCGTCAGTACTCTAGCTGCAGCATTTTGAATTAACTGAAGGCTTTTTAGGGAACTTTTAGGACAACCTGATAATAATGAATTACAACAGTCCAGCCTAGAGGAAATAAATGCATGAATTAGTTTTTCAGCATCACTCTGAGACAAGACCTTTCTGATTTTAGAGATATTGCGTAAATGCAAAAAAGCAGTCCTACATATTTGTTTAATATGCGCTTTGAATGACATATCCTGATCAAAAATGACTCCAAGATTTCTCACAGTATTACTAGAGGTCAGGGTAATGCCATCCAGAGTAAGGATCTGGTTAGACACCATGTTTCTAAGATTTGTGGGGCCAAGTACAATAACTTCAGTTTTATCTGAGTTTAAAAGCAGGAAATTAGAGGTCATCCATGTCTTTATGTCTGTAAGACAATCCTGCAGTTTAGCTAATTGGTGTGTGTCCTCTGGCTTCATGGATAGATAAAGCTGGGTATCATCTGCATAACAATGAAAATTTAAGCAATACTGTCTAATAATACTGCCTAAGGGAAGCATATATAAAGTGAATAAAATTGGTCCTAGCACAGAACCTTGTGGAACTCCATAATTAACTTTAGTCTGTGAAGAAGATTCCCCATTTACATGAACAAATTGTAATCTAGTAGACAAATATGATTCAAACCACCGCAGCGCAGTGCCTTTAATACCTATGGCATGCTCTAATCTCTGTAATAAAATTTTATGGTCAACAGTATCAAAAGCAGCACTGAGGTCTAACAGAACAAGCACAGAGATGAGTCCACTGTCCGAGGCCATAAGATCATTTGTAACCTTCACTAATGCTGTTTCTGTACTATGATGAATTCTAAAACCTGACTGAAACTCTTCAAATAGACCATTCCTCTGCAGATGATCAGTTAGCTGTTTTACAACTACCCTTTCAAGAATTTTTGAGAGAAAAGGAAGGTTGGAGATTGGCCTATAATTAGCTAAGATAGCTGGGTCAAGTGATGGCTTTTTAAGTAATGGTTTAATTACTGCCACCTTAAAAGCCTGTGGTACATAGCCAACTAACAAAGATAGATTGATCATATTTAAGATCGAAGCATTAAATAATGGTAGGGCTTCCTTGAGCAGCCTGGTAGGAATGGGGTCTAATAAACATGTTGATGGTTTGGATGAAGTAACTAATGAAAATAACTCAGACAGAACAATCGGAGAGAAAGAGTCTAACCAAATACCGGCATCACTGAAAGCAGCCAAAGATAACGATACGTCTTTGGGATGGTTATGAGTAATTTTTTCTCTAATAGTTAAAATTTTGTTAGCAAAGAAAGTCATGAAGTCATTACTAGTTAAAGTTAATGGAATACTCAGCTCAATAGAGCTCTGACTCTTTGTCAGCCTGGCTACATTGCTGAAAAGAAACCTGGGGTTGTTCTTATTTTCTTCAATTAGTGATGAGTAGAAAGATGTCCTAGCTTTACGGAGGGCTTTTTTATAGAGCAACAGACTCTTTTTCCAGGCTAAGTGAAGATCTTCTAAATTAGTGAGACGCCATTTCCTCTCCAACTTACGGGTTATCTGCTTTAAGCTACGAGTTTGTGAGTTATACCACGGAGTCAGACACTTCTGATTTAAAGCTCTCTTTTTCAGAGGAGCTACAGCATCCAAAGTTGTCTTCAATGAGGATGTAAAACTATTGACGAGATACTCTATCTCCCTTACAGAGTTTAGGTAGCTACTCTGCACTGTGTTGTTATATGGCATTAGAGAACATAAAGAAGGAATCATATCCTTAAACCTAGTTACAGCGCTTTCTGAAAGACTTCTAGTGTAATGAAACTTATTCCCTACTGCTGGGTAGTCCATCAGAGTAAATGTAAATGTTATTAAGAAATGATCAGACAGAAGGGAGTTTTCAGGGAATACTGTTAAGTCTTCTATTTCCATACCATAAGTCAGAACAAGATCTAAGATATGATTAAAGTGGTGGGTGGACTCATTTACTTTTTGAGCAAAGCCAATAGAGTCTAATAATAGATTAAATGCAGTGTTGAGGCTGTCATTCTCAGCATCTGTGTGGATGTTAAAATCGCCCACTATAATTATCTTATCTGAGCTAAGCACTAAGTCAGACAAAAGGTCTGAAAATTCACAGAGAAACTCACAGTAACGACCAGGTGGACGATAGATAATAACAAATAAAACTGGCTTTTGGGACTTCCAATTTGGATGGACAAGACTAAGAGTCAAGCTTTCAAATGAATTAAAGCTCTGTCTAGGTTTTTGATTAATTAATAAGCTGGAATGGAAGATTGCTGCTAATCCTCCGCCCCGGCCCGTGCTACGAGCATTCTGACAGTTAGTGTGACTCGGGGGTGTTGACTCATTTAAACTAACATATTCATCCTGCTGTAACCAGGTTTCTGTAAGGCAGAATAAATCAATATGTTGATCAATTATTATATCATTTACCAACAGGGACTTAGAAGAGAGAGACCTAATGTTTAATAGACCACATTTAACTGTTTTAGTCTGTGGTGCAGTTAAAGGTGCTATATTATTTTTTCTTTTTGAATTTTTATGCTTAAATAGATTTTTACTGGTTATTGGTGGTCTGGGAGCAGGCACCGTCTCTACGGGGATGGGGTAATGAGGGGATGGCAGGGGGAGAGAAGCTGCAGAGAGGTGTGTAAGACTACAACTCTGCTTCCTGGTCCCAACCCTGGATAGTCACGGTTTGGAGGATTTAAGAAAATTGGCCAGATTTCTAGAAATGAGAGCTGCTCCATCCAAAGTGGGATGGATGCCGTCTCTCCTAACAAGACCAGGTTTTCCCCAGAAGCTTTGCCAATTATCTATGAAGCCCACCTCATTTTTTGGACACCACTCAGACAGCCAGCAATTCAAGGAGAACATGCGGCTAAACATGTCACTCCCGGTCCGAAATAATGCCTCACATTCACCCCGATGTCAGGGTGCTGCCATACAAGGCGCTCACTACACACCGGGAGCAATAGGGGATTAAGGACCTTGCCCAAGGGCCCTTAGTGATTTTCCAGTCAGGCTGGGATTTGAACCTAGGATTTTCTGGTCTCAAGCCCAACACCTTAACCACTAGACCATCACCTCCCCCAGTATCAATATCAGTTTCTTTCAATGACCATGTTGTTCGTAGGTCATTTTTAAGGTCTTGGTATTTTGTGGGGGGGTTTTTGTGATTTGAGAGGCAATCGATTGTAGTTTTGCAGTTGTGGTGGCTTCTTTCTTTTCCGTTGGAAAATTCCCTTCTTTTATCCGCTCCTCAAATACTGCCTTTTTCCTCCTGCCCCACTTCTCATGCCTTGAGTAAGAGAGGCAGTAGAAGATCGTTTTCTTCTCCTCAATGGTCCAATTTACAGTGGCATAGTTTCGTAGATTTCTTTTGGCCCTTCGAGGCTGTTGCTGCTGGAGTCCAGGATCAGAACTGTGCTGATCTGGTGGGTTATCCAGCTGAGTGCTCCCGCAGAAGAGATCATTCCCTGCAGCACTAGAAGTTGCACCATTGCTTTCCTCACACACCCTGGTGCCTAGGCGTGATTTGGGGACCTTTTTATCCTGGGAGACATCTGGCCAGTACAATTGATCATTTTTCGGCTCCTGTATGAATCCTCATGTGTACAATCATATTACTCTTCATTCTAAATCTTTTAGCACACGCTGAACAGCCAAATGGTTTCTGAACAAAAGCCTCTGTTAATGCTGCTGTGTTCCATTCGCTCTTGCCTGCGAGGATGCCGAAATCATAATCAGCTACTCATTGTCTGCCTTGCCGGAGCATCATGAGGGACCTCTCCGCCTCACGACCGGGAAAGGTCTGCTGAAAAACTTGTTGGAGGGTGGCAGTAAAGAGGGAGATACTGGCACACCTCCAAACTGCGGCTCCACTCTGTGGTGCCCAGGCCGCCGCCCGCCCCGTCAGGTGAGAAAACATGAATGCTATCTTCGTCCGGTCAGATGGAAACGTTGCAGACATAAGCTCAAAGTGTAATTGACACTGAGTGATAAATGGCTTAATGTCAGCTGATTCACCAAAGAAGCGCTCTGGTCAGTTACCTGAGATAACATGACAGCAGCCGGAGTGGATGGGTGTGTCTCTGCTGATGTGCCCAGCTGTGGGTGGCCGGGAGCTTTGGCTAGAGCTGCTTGAGGAAGCTGGGTGTCGAAACGTTTCAGCAGCTGATCCACCTGTGTACTTGGAGATATCATCAGCTGCTCTTGATGACGTGACACTTCATTGAATCCAGAGCAGAGAGCAGCAAGCTTGTCTTCATGCTGTGCTAATTGCTGTGCCTGAGCACGTAGCATCAGCTGGGCTGGATCTGAACCTGCTGCGTCCATCACTGGCGAGATTGTTTTGTCAGGCACAGTGTGGCTGGACACAAATGTAGGATTCAGATGACAATAAAACAGAGTTTAATAAGTGTTCAGCCAGGGTTTGATACACAGGTATGCAGGCCAAGACAAACAACAGGATCTGAAGCATGAGGCAGATATAACATCAAAAAACAGGCAGGCAGGTCAAAGAACACGGGTAGGTTCAACTAGGAAAAAGTGCTCAGAGGAAAATTGCTCAAAAGTGGCTCAAGGCTCAACAATCTTGCAACCAGGCAGGGTGAAAAGTGTGACTTAAATAGAGAAAGTGATTAGAAGGAAATGCAAGACAGGTGTGTGTGGAAGGAACTGGAAAGGGATGTGGCAAGCAGGATATAGGACAGGGAGGGGACACCCATCACCAAGCATTAGACAGCAGACAAGAAACGTCCCTCCACCAAACCCCAGGCAAACATGACAGTGACAGAAAACCAGCAGAGACAAAATAAAGTAAAAACAAAAACACACTCCCCACAGTGTCACACTCATGACATTCACATTAAATATTTTCATTTCCTCATGGAAAAACTTAACTGCAGAAATCAGTTCCTGATATTTTGAGGAACTGCTCACATTTTGACCAAAAGAACCATAGTTCCATAAATAGTACCAGGCTCTTTATTCAGTCTCCATGAACTAAAGTGGCAGAGGTTACTAGGGCACAGAGCTAATTGGTCAGGCTAGCACATGACAGTCATTCTAAGTTATCTCTTTTTTGAGAACTTGTATTGTGTGTAATCTGTTTTAATCAACATTTCTTCAGAAAAAAATAATTTCATCTTCATATTAAACATCAACTGTCATAATTGGGTCTGTGGGGGTTTATTGTTTACTGTTTGGGGTATGCTGTTAGTTTCTGCACTGGGGTTTGGTGGCTGGATTTCTTTGGTATTGTTTGATGTTGGGCGTTTCCCTCCTGTCTGCACTTCCTTTGGGCCATGCCTCTTTCTGGATCTGTGGTGCATTTACCCAGATCACATCCCCTTTATTAGTCACACCTTCTTCCTCTCTCACTTGTGAGATTGTTGTGCCTTGTGCCTCTTTCGAGCATTTGTCTTCAGAGTTTTCACAATCCTATTTTGCTTTACTGTGTATCAACCTGTCTGTCTGTTTTTGGATCCTGTCTCTGCCAAATGCTTTGGTTACTGTTACTATTTTTGGACTGTCTTTTTGTGTACCGAGTCACGCAAGCCCTGACACTACACTCTGTAAAGCTGAGACCTGAATCCTGCATTTGTATCCGACCACTTGGTGCTGAATGGCCCGTCAGGACAATCTTGCCAACAATGGACACAGCGGATTCAGATTCCACTCGTCTGACACTGCGAGCACAAGCTCACCAGCTGGCGCAGCATGAAGACAAACTATTCGCTCTTTGTACTAGCCTCAGTGAACTGTCCAAACAACAAGACCTGCTCCTCTCATCCCTCAGCATGCAGGTGGGCCAGCTCCTGAGCCGTTTGGATGCGCCACACCCACAGCCGTCCCGAGCCAAAGCTACTGCTAACACACTTGTGGGTTCAGCTCCAGAGATGCTGTCACCCTATTATAACCCAGTGATGTGTAACCAGCACTCCCCACCCGAACGATTCTCAGGGGAATCGGGAGACGTTCAGCCATTCATTACGCAGTGTGAACTCCATTTTGAGCTGATGTCATCTACGTTCCCGTCCGACAGGGCGAAGATAGCGTACATGATATCCAATCTGACGGGGAGAGCCGCATCCCGGGCCACCGCTGAATGGAGCCGCTACTCCGACACCTGCAAATCGCTCAAGAGATTCACCGCTGCTTTGAAGCAGGTGTTTCAGCACACATCACCAGGCCATGAGGCTGCAAGATCTCTCATGCGCCTCTGACTACGCCATCGACTTCCACATCCTGGCCACTCAGAGCAAGTGGAACACCGCGGCGCTGTCAGACGCTTTCATCCAAGGACACGTCGATGAAGTTAAGGATCAGCTGATCATTGTTGATCCCCTGGATGATCTCAACACATTAATCGCTCTCACCATAACGATCGACAAGACGGCTGATTGACCACTGCCATGATCGAGCTCGCTGAGAGACGCTGTTTTTATTGCGGTCAGCACGGACATCAGATCGCCTGTTGCCAGGTCAGGGGTGCTCCACAAAATAAGCCAGCAGTCCAGGTGAGTCAAAACCAGATTTTTTTCTCCTTCAAAAAACTCTGTTCAAGCCACGCTTTTTGGTAATGGTCATTCAGTTGTGTTGCCAGTTTCTGTGGATTCTGGTTCAGATGCTAATTTACTCCACACCTCTTTCCTCAGAGATCTGAACCTGAGAACACACAGTCTCTGGTGCCCTCTAGAGGTCAAAGTGGTGGATGGCAGTTTTTTGGGAAAAATCACAGAACTCAGTCGGTGCAATTGACTTTTTCTGATGACCATACTGGAAACATCAGTTTTCATGTTTTCAATAATATGACTCACCAGGCTATATTGGGGCACCCCTGGCTTATACAACACAGCCCCACATTTGACTGGGCCAATGGCCATATTGTTTCTTGGGGTCCACATTGTAGCAAGACATGTTTAACAAACCAGTAAGACCTGCCTGCCACTTTGGATCCAGATCTCACTGAAGTTCCACCGTGCTATCATGATTTGGCTAATGTGTTTAGCAAAGCTAAGGCTAAGTCTCTTCCACCGTATCACAGTTATGACTGTCCCATTGATTTATTACCCGGTTCAAACCCCAGCGGGGAAAATTGTTTTCCTTGTTAGGCCCAGAACGTAAAGCTATGGAAGAATATATTCAAGAATCCCTTGTGGCAGGTCTGATCCGTGCTTCATCTTTGCCTGCAGGATTTTTCTTTGTTGGAAAATAGGATAAATCTCTTCATCCTTGTATTTATTACTGGGGTATTAATGAGGTCACGGTTAAGAACAAATATCCCCTCCCATTATTGTCCTCAGCTTTTAGAAGGGGCCAAGATATTTACCAAACTTGACCTTCGCAATGCCTATCATTTAGTTCGGATTCGATAAGGCGATGAATGGAAAACTGCCTTCAACACCCCGACATTATGAATACTTGGTTATGCACTTTGGGCTCACTAACACACCTGCCGTGTTCCAAGGGTTGGTTAATGATGTACTGAGAGACTTCCTAGATAAATTTGTTTTTGTTTATTAGTATTACATTCTGATCTTCTCGCCCGATGAAGACACAGATAAGCAACATGTCCAGACCATTTTGCGATGTTTGTTAGAGAACCAGCTATATGTTAAGGCGGAAAAATGTGAGTTCCACAAACCCACTGTGTCTTTTCTGGGGTTTGTGATATCTGAAGGGGAGATTCAGATGGATCCGACCAAAACTGCAGCTGTAGTGGAACGGGATACTCCTCACAACCGCAAGGAGGTCCACTGGTTTCTAGGCTTTGCCAACTTTTATCTAAAGTTCATACGAAATTTATCTGAAGGGGAGACAATCTTACCTCCACTCACCAAGCGTTTGTCTGGTCTCATGAGTGTGAGGAAGCTTTTCGGGACCTAAAGAAGGTTTACTTCCGCCTCCGTGCTACTCCTCCCTGACCCAGGTCGGCAGTTTGTGGTGGTGTGAAGTAGATTCCTCAGACATTGGGGAGGGGGCGGTACTTTCCCAAGTTAGTTCTTCCGATAATAAGATGCATCCCTGTGCGTTATTATCCAAAAAGCTATCTCCCACTGAGTGCAACTATGACATAGGTGACCATGAGCTGTTGGCCGTTAAGGTGGCCTTGGAGGAGTGGCGTCACTGGCTACAGGGGGCCCAGTTACCATTTCTCATTCTAACTGACCACAAAAACCTGGAATACTTACGTACTGCCAAAAGACTTAATGCCAGGCAAGCTCAATGGTCACTGTTCTTCAGCTGTTTCAACTTTACACTCTCCTACCAACCAGGCTCTGAGAATGGCAAGCCGGACACTCTATCGAGTTCAAGTCCAAACCACAAACTGTACTTCCCTCGGCTTGCTTTGTTTCTGCCCTCGTGGGGAATAGAGGATAAGGTCAAGGCAGTTTCGGGAAAGGAGCCTGTGCCTCAAGGGTGCCCAGAGGGGTTACTGTTTGTGCCATACACAATCCGAGGCGAGGTCATTCACTGGGCTCATGATAGTCAGTTCACATGTCACCCTGGCATCAGAAAGACTAAGTGGCTGGTACTCTAACGCTTTTGGTGACCCAGTATGGGGTGAGATGTGACTGACTATGTTAATGCCTGCCAGATTTGCGCTGCCCAAAAATCATCCAATCAGAGACCATCGAGCGAGTTACTTCGTCTTTCAATCCCCAAACGTCCATGGTCGCATATAGCCATAGACTTTGTCACCAGCCTTCCAGTTTCACAAGGTCACACCGTGATTCTTATAGTTATTGACCGGTTTTCCAAGATGTGTCACTTTTTGCCTCTCCCAAAACTCCCCAACAGCCAAGAGGACCGCTGATGTTCTGCTTCAGAATGTGCTTAAGCTGCATGGATTTCCGCAGGATATAGTGTCAGACTGGGGTCCTCAGTTTGTGTCCCATTTCTGGGCTGAGTTTTGCAAATTGATAGGAGCAATAGCTAGTCTTACATCCGGGTATCATCCACAGGTCAACGGCCAAGTCGAACGTATGAATCAAGAACTGGAGAAGGGACTTTGCATTCTAGCATCCAACAATCCATCTACCTGGGCTGCACAACTTCATTGGGTGGAACTGGCCCATAACCAACTTCCGACCTCAGCCACAGGTTATTCCCCGTTCCATGTGGTACATGGTTATCAACCAGCTCTGTTTACTTCCACAGACTCATCTTCTTCTGTCCCCTCTGCACTAGCTCTTATCCAGTGCTGGAAGAGGATCTGGGTCCAGGCCTGGCGAACCTTACTCAAGACTTCCTCCTCATTCAAGACAGCAGCGGACCGCCATTGTTCTCCCGCACCACCCTATGGACCCGGCCAGCAGGTTTGATTGTCGACCAGGGATCTGCCACTTCAGAGGACAGTTCGCAATCTTGTGCCCAGGTTTGTGGGACCCTTTCCCATCACCAAGGTGATCAACCCAGTGTCGGTTCATCTTTGTCTCCCTGGGGACCCCATCCTACATTCCATATGGAATGTAGGATGGGGTCTATCCAACATTCCACATAAGTTGTGTGAAACCTGTGAAGACTAGTCCTTTGTGCCCTCTGGCCAGTCCTCTGCCATCCGCCCGGTTCGTGGGCGGTGGTCCTGCCTTCTCTGTCCACTGTCTCCTGACTGCTTGTCATCGGGGCCGGAGCATGCAGTACTTGGTGGATTGGGAGGGCTACGGTCCTGAGGAGCATTCCTGGGTGCTGTCCCACTTCATCCTGGATCTGGCTCTCATCCGTGACTTTCATGCCTCGCATCCGGGGGTTCCTGGGCTGTGTAGAGCCGGACGTGGGGTGGGGGTGATGTCATGATTGGGTCTGTGGGGGTTTATTGTTTACTGTTTTGGGTATGCTGTTAGTTTTTGTACTGGGGTTTGGTGGCTGGATTTCTTTGGTGTTGTTTGGTGTTGGGCGTTTCCCTCCTGTCTGTTCTTCCAGTGGGCCACGCCTCTTTCTGGATCTTTCCTCACACACCTGCAGTGGATTTAAATTCTTCTTCTTACTTATAAGGTTTTGAATAATCAGGTCCCATCTTATCTTAAGGACCTCGTAGTACCATATCACCCCAATAGAGCGCTTCGCTCTCAGACTGCAGGCTTACTTGTAGTTCCTAGGGTTTGTAAGAGTAGAATGGGAGGCAGAGCCTTCAGCTTTCAGGCTCCTCTCCTGTGGAACCAGCTCCCAATTCAGATCAGGGAGACAGACACCCTCTCTACTTTTAAGATTAGGCTTAAAACTTTCCTTTTTGCTAAAGCTTATAGTTAGGGCTGGATCAGGTGACCCTGAACCATCCCTTAGTTATGCTGCTATAGACGTAGACTGCTGGGGGGTTCCCATGATGCACTGAGTGTTTCTTTCTCTTTTTGCTCTGTATGCACCACTCTGCATTTAATCATTAGTGATCGATCTCTGCTCCCCTCCACAGCATGTCTTTTTCCTGGTTCTCTCCCTCAGCCCCAACCAGTCCCAGCAGAAGACTGCCCCTCCCTGAGCCTGGTTCTGCTGGAGGTTTCTTCCTGTTAAAAGGGAGTTTTTCCTTCCCACTGTCGCCAAGTGCTTGCTCACAGGGGGTCGTTTTGACCGTTGGGGTTTTACATAATTATTGTATGGCCTTGCCTTACAATGTAAAGCGCCTTGGGGCAACTGTTTGTTGTGATTTGGCGCTATATAAAAAAAAAATTGATTGATTGATTGATTGATTTACCCTGATCACATCCCCTTTATTAGTCACACCTTCTTCCTCTCTCACTTGTGAGATTGTTGTGCCTTGTGCCTCTTTCGAGCGTTTGTCTTCAGATTTTTCACGGTCCTGCTTTTGCTTTACTGTTTATCGACCTGTCTGCCTGTTTCTGGAACCTGTCTCTGCCAAATGCTTCAGTTACTGTTGCTATTTTTGGACTGTCTTTTTGTGTACTGACTCATGCAAGCCCTGACATTAACCTCTGTAAAGCTGAGACCTGAATCCTGCATTTGTGTCTGACCACTTGGTGCCGACTGGCCCGTCATCAACATTTGCCATCAACCTAGAGTACGCCTGAAACAGCTTCCCCCATGTGACACGCCTACACAGCGACATAGACATGACATCACTCCAGTTGCTCTGCCCTGCAGGAAGGGAATGTGGCCAGCAGCAGCTTCTTTCCATTTAAAGCCACAGGCACCAGCAAACCACCTGATGGACATTGGGGACATATTAATCCAGGAACACCCTGTGAATCTGTTACCATGGCAACAAGCTCTCTGGCTGAAACGTGTGGTGGAAAATGTGTCGGACAGCAGCAGGTCAGACACATGACCACAGACATAATCTCACTTCCTGTTTGAAGGTAGCAGAACTTGAGCAGAACGATGTCTTTAAAGAAAATCAGAGGTTCCAAACGTGAGTTTGTTTGATTTTAATAAAAGTAAACTCATCACTCTGTTATTATTTGTTTTCACGTTTACTGTGTTTAGAAAACAATCATGAGTTCTGATCAAACTGAGACTTCAATAACAACAAAACCTAGAAATAAGAAAAAGTGTTAGTTTGTCTAAATTTAAATGAACTTTCAGTGATTTTGAATTTTCATGCAGTTACTCGTGACTCATAACGTCTCTTCAGCTTCTCAGAAACAGGTGGAAGGAATTTTATTAATCGAGTTCTTCCAGGACAGAAACCTGCAGCAGAAAAGTGCTACTGGGTGGCGCTTGTAATCAATTAAAAATCAATGCCTCTGCTCAACGACCTTGTGACCAGAGGGTCCTTGGTGCGATCCCCTATCAAACAGGAAAATCACAAAATTAAAGCTCTTTGTGATTTTATACCTCTGGATGGCAACCACTAAGGCAGACAACCAGCCATAGCCATCTATCTGCTACAGCCAGGTGACACGTGGGCGTGTTCTTGACCTTCTCCAGTCTCTGGGGTCCTGAACACAGACACCTGTCTCCTGGATCATGTCCAGAGAAACTCCCCACATGGACTAAATGTGGTGTCTGTTTTTCCCTCACAGTGTCAGTGATCCTCATCTGAGTCTCCCTAAGTAACCGTTCATTGGACACAAAGTCATTCCAGCAGGACCGAAAAATCCTCCACATAGACCTGGGACCAAAGACATGCAGTCGTCTGTTCGAGTCTGATGAGAGGCGTTTTCATTGTAGAACAAACTGAAAATCTCACATGACATCGAGGCGGTGTTGATAGAAAAAACACACACAAAAAAACAAACAAGCCAATCAACACAGACATCAGGAGACTTAAGTTCACCTGGAAGCGTCTCATCAACACGATCAGGAAACTCACTGCAGGAACCACAGACTTACACTCAGGACATGTAAAAGTCATGAAAGTTGTTCCCAGTTTAGTTCCAAACTGTAGCCTGTAACCTGAAGCAGGTTCATGTTACACATGTTCAGGTTAATGACCAACTCCATACCAGAGGTCCAGTTCAGTCGCAGCCCGCTTTATGGCAATATGAAGAATTCAGACAAATATCGTGCGTTTGGAGTTGAGTCGGCTGAAACAGATTAGCACATAGTTAAAATACTTTTGTGCACTGCACAGTGCAGCTTCCACACAGACTGTCCCTGGATTAAGGCGGCCATGTCCCAGTCTACTTATACAGTTACAGCTGTTGGTTAGAAGAGCCCAATCAACATGTAGATCCAAATCCAAACCACCTGTGGTGACCCTAAGCAACATGGAAGATCAATGAATTAATTCACCATCTTACAGAAGACACACCGTAAAATAACATCAACTCTGGTTTGCTGTCAATTAAAACAGGAATTTGTTACAGTGTGAGAATGTAGGCATGAAGACAACTTTTCAGTCAAGTCCATGCTAGCTGAGTCTCATTTTATTTGACCATGTGGAGTCCAGTCTGACGTGGACTAGAAGCAGACGGTTGGGACGTGGCGGGCTGACGTGGACTAGAAGCAGACGGTTGGGACGTGGCGGACTGACGTGGACTGGAAGCAGACGGTTGGGACGTGGCGGACTGACGTGGACTGGAAGCAGACGGTTGGGACGTGGCGGACTGACGTGGACTGGAAGCAGACGGTTGGGACGTGGCGGACTGACGTGGACTGGAAGCAGACGGCTGGGACGTGGCGGACTGACGTGGACTGGAAGCAGACGGCTGGGACGTGGCGGACTGACGTGGACTGGAAGCAGACGGTTGGGACGTGGCGGACTGACGTGGACTGGAAGCAGACGGTTGGGACGTGGCGGACTGACGTGGACTGGAAGCAGACGGTTGGGACGTGGCGGACTGACGTGGACTGGAAGCAGACGGCTGGGACGTGGCGGACTGACGTGGACTGGAAGCAGACGGCTGGGATGTGGCGGACTGACATGGACTGGAAGCAGACGGCTGGGACGTGGCGGACTGACGTGGACTGGAAGCAGACGGCTGGGACGTGGCGGACTGACGTGGACTGGAAGCAGACGGCTGGGATGTGGCGGACTGACGTGGACTGGAAGCAGACGGCTGGGATGTGGCGGACTGACATGGACTGGAAGCAGACGGCTGGGATGTGGCGGACTGACGTGGACTGGAAGCAGACGGCTGGGATGTGGCGGACTGACATGGACTGGAAGCAGACGGCTGGGACGTGGCGGACTGACGTGGACTGGAAGCAGACGGCTGGGATGTGGCGGACTGACGTGGACTGGAAGCAGACGGCTGGGATGTGGCGGACTGACATGGACTGGAAGCAGACGGCTGGGATGTGGCGGACTGACATGGACTGGAAGCAGACGGCTGGGACGTGGCGGTCTAAGCAGCCACACAGTGGTTGGGCCGGCGGGACATGATGTAGCCTCTCCTGCAGACACAGCGGAACGAGCCCTCAGTGTTGACACAGCGAGCATTGACGCACGGGAAGGCCACATCAACGCCGTCTTCACACTCATTTACATCTGCAAATGCACAAAACCAAAGTTAAAGACTTGGAAGAAATGATTCACAACCTGGTGTTGACTTTTAAAAACAGTGTTGACTGGAGTGAGATTTGAAACATCTTGGACTCTCATAGTGTCTCTCGTTACCTATACAGGTCATGGAGGTCAGGTCCAGCTCAAATCCTTGGTAACAGTCACATGTGTAACCTTCTGCAACACGGATACATCTGCCGTTCTCACAACCATGTAGTATCCCACAATCCTCTGCTGCGTTCAGGCCAGCATGGGACTCATAGCGCCCTGGAAGAGAAGCGGATGAGTATTATTGTTGTTGGAGACAGGAAACAGGCTTGGTCACCGCGGTAACATAATGTTTCATCCAACTGTTTGTTGAGGAACCAAATGTGCAAAACAGCCGTATGCTACTTTGACCTTTTGACCTCTTATCATCAGCTCTGTGGTGACTCACTCTCATACACCCTCCTCAGTGTTCCTCCTCCACCTGCTGCTGCTGCATCTCCTCTGCTCCTGTCAGTGAAGGGAGGGAAAGGAGGACCAGACCTCCATGGCTCCTCCTCCAACTCCTCCTCCATGTCTTCATAGGGCGCTGCAGGCAGTGGCAGAGACACAGGAGGCTGGGCTCCAAATGTCCTCTCAGACCGTGGCTCAGAGGAACGCTGGAAGGACCCAGGCTGCAGCACAAAGCCATCAGGGGTGACATAGTCTCCTTCCATGTAGTAACCAGTGCTGAAAGTCAGGGGGCAGCAGAGAGGTATTAACACTCCTTTAAACTCACCGTGCTTAGAACGCAACATAAAACTCCACTCACCTGTATCCAGGTCTGCGGTAAGTGCTGTCTGGGAGGCGGTAGGTCGGTGTCCTCCCTGTGAAACTTGATCTGCTGCCCCCTGCTGGAGCGTAGTCATCATAGTCAGCATCTGGGAAAGAGTCCAGGCCACTGTAGGGAGGTGCTGAAGAGAAGGATCGATAAGGAGAAGAGGTGAGGGAAGATTCAGGGAGGAGGAGAACATGAACGGACACAAGGAAAAGAAGGAAGAAGAAGAAACAGGATGGGAGGAAAATAGGACACAAGGGGAGGAAAGGTGAGGAGACAAAGCAGGAGAGTTGAGGAAAGGAAAAGACATTAGTGGAGAAGAGAAGAGAAACTGGAGTCCAGAGCCTTTGCAGGACTTTGATGTTATTTTTATGTTTGAGGAGTCACACTTATGAAATCACTGATTCAGACCTTCAGCCTTCCCCTCAGAGGGTTAACACTTCAACATTCAACCAGCATGTGTCTCAGTTACGTGTAATCTATTGCTATCACATCATTATCATTCTATTCTTTAGCTTTGCAAAACCTTGCAAAAACCATGTAACTGTTAGCATGGCCCAAGCAGAGGGTCGCCCCTTTGAGCCTGCTCTGCTTGAGGTTTCTTTCTCAAATCATCAGAGGAAATTGTCGCCTGTGTTCTTGCTCTGGGGGTTTGGTAAGGTAAGGACCTTAAGTAAGGACCTTACTTGTGTTAAGCACCTTGAGGCAACTTTGTTGTGATTTGGCGCTATATAAATGAAATAAATTTTAAAAATCATCTTCTCCATCATCACAATCATCTCCATCATCTTCATCACCATCATCACTGTCTACATCATCATCATCTCCATCATCATTTCCATCATCACCATCATCCCCTCGCGCCAAAGCCTAACAGCGTAGAGCCGCATCCCCTGGGTGGCAGAACTCCTTTTCCTTTGGAGGTTGGGAGAGCTTCCTTTGGCTGCCTTGGTCTGAGACTGGCTGTGTAGGTGCGTCCTGCTGGCGTTGGTCAATGACTGGGGCCGGTGGACTGATCAGGAGATTCTGGTGGGAGGCTAACTCTTGCAGATCTTAGGGATGAGAGAGCTTCCTTTGGTTGCCATGGACTCAACTGGCTGTGCTGGCAGGCTCTGTTGGCCTTGGTCAACAATCGGAACTGGCAGGGTGGCCTGCATGGCTGGCTATGGACCAAAATTGCCGGGTATATGAGACCCATTAGTCTTGGTTGAACAGACATCTAGGAGATAGTAAACTCTGAATTCAAACTTGGATGTCGTCAGCATCCAGTAGTTGTGGGCCCTCGGCCTCCAGCAAATTGACCAGCGTAACAATGGGCAGTAACTCAAAGACCTGCCCTCAGTACCAGGTAAATGATGGTTCTAAAATCACCGGGGACCCAGCCCAGGGTGTGCAGGGAACAAGCACCCAGGGTGCTCATATATCTGAGCCCCTGACTTGCCCAATACAGAACCCAGCTGGGCATGTCAGTAATACTATGGAAACATCTCATGCCTCGCATGCAGGCAACTCAGAGCTGGAAGGAAGTGCTGTGACTGAGGCTTTAGCTTCAGATGTTGCTAACCCTGACAGCAATTTCGAAGGGGATGATGTCTGTCTATTGTTGGAAGGTGTGGAAGGAACTCTCCCTGGAGGATAGTTTGCCACCTCCTCAGAGCAGCTGAAAAAGAAAAAACTGCAAAAAGGAAAAGGGAAAGGGATTGGGGATGGCATGTCAACACCTGCCTCTTCGGAGGTGAGAGCCGACCATGTGCCACCTGATACCTTGCAGGGCACACCTGGTAAAGTTGTCATGCCCGCTGAGCATAAGCCAAAACAGGCTGTTGACTCCATGCCAGGAGAGCACTCAGCAGCTCACAAAGAAACGTACAAGAGCTTCCATATCTCTGGCAGAGGGGTGACTCCTGAAAAGAAGGCACCCCGGTTTAGTGAGTCAAGACTCACTCGGGGGAGGTGATGGTCTAGTGGTTAAAGTGCTGGGGTTGAGACCAGAGGGTCCTCAGTTCAAATCCCAGCCTGACTGGAAAATCACTAAGGGTTCTTGGGCAAGGTCCTTAATCTCCTAGTTGCTCCCGATGTGTAGCTAGTACCTTGTATGGCGGGACCCTCATATCATTGTGAATGTGAGACATTATTGTTATGTGTCGGACGCAGCTCGGAGAACCGACCAGCGTTTGAAGGACCCAGTATGGAATAAGCAGAGCACGGTACAAAGGCTAACTGAATTTAATACATAACAGTGAAAATGTAATAACAGAAAGGTGCGGCCTGGCGTGGTGCGCTCCCAGCAGCGCTAACGGTCCGGAGCCAGAAGCTGTTTCGGACCCAAGGACCCCGCCGACACCCCCCAGGTGGCCGCAACAACCGAGTCTGTGAAAGAAGGAACCATTATGTGAGTCCACACTCTACACACAGAACACTTAAAGGTGTACAAACAGCAAACACTTCCTGGCTTGATTACTGATCAGCTTCCCAACCTGCAGGCATGGAACATCCCGTTCACAAAACTCCACCGCAGTGGAAGCTGATACATGACTAACAAACAGCTCAATACAATAAGGTGTGAGGGACACCACATTTACTGACTGTATAACTGTTAGTCACAAATCTAACGTACCTCAGGAAGTGTGCTGACGAGCGTGAGACCTCACCCCCTCCTCTCTCACAGACCGTGCATCAAACCTGGACATTTCTCAGCGTCCGCTGCTGATGAGATGGCTCCCAAGACGACGATCTCACCCGTCTGGTCACAAGGTCGAGTCGCTGGCAAATACACACTGTGCACTCCAGTCTTAAATGCCAACATGCTCCAATCCAGCCAGATGCACCTCGGCTGTGAGTCCTGACGAGTCGCAGGTGATCAGGGTGAGGTCCTGACAGCCTCAGCAACACAGCACTCAGTCCCCAAATGCACGCCACCTGGGAGGAAAACAAAAGACAAACAAACCAGGCAGCCAGGCCCCCCCCAGCCATATAACAGTACCCCACCCTCACGGGAAGCCTCCCGGCGACCACACACACCTGGCCCAGGAGAAACACCCCCCTCCAGGGACCATGGCTGGAAACCGCGTCTGCGTTCGTCTCCAACAGACTGGTTGAACTGGCTGCATCTTTGCCCTTGTTTGACAGTCTCAGCACAGGTGTGGCCAGGAGTTCCTACACCTGTGCGGTCAGCCTTTAACCAAACATGTGTGATTAGTCATAACACAAAACAACCAAAACACCCCCCCCGCCCCAGGGGACCGTCCCATCAAACCCCAGGGAAGGGGAGGAAAGGAAAAACAACCCAACCCAAGACCACAAACAAAACACTAAAACACCCCCCCCCCCCCCCAGAGGACCGTTCCATCAAACCCCAGGAAGGGGAGAAAAGAAAAAACAATTCCAAATTTAAGCTCACAAACAATGCCAAAATACCCCCCCCTCCTCCCCCCCAAACGACACGTAGGGACCAACACCCCCCCAGAGGGCCACCCGCCAGCTCCAGGAGTAATAACCACGGCCGAGGTCCCTCTGGGATCCAACGTCACCCACGGGGACCACCAGCGCCCCCCAGAGGACCACTCGTCAACCCCAGGAGACGCCTCCCCGCATGACTAATGGACCCAGCCCCCGGCCGTCCACGGCTAGATGGACCCAACGCCCGTTCCCCCCCAGAGGGACACCACAGTCAAACCCCTGAGGGCGGAAACTGGGGGAGGGAAAACAAAAAAAAAACCCAAACCCCCCCCCCCTCCCCTCCCGGGTGACAGAGGCTACCTGGGAAACGCCCAGCACAACCCTAACTGCACCCCTCCAGCAATGCCGACACTACGGCACACCCGGCTGGAGTCAGAGGAGAAGAGAGGGCATAACAAAAAACAAAGAGAAAAAACAACCCAAAGACCACCCCATCCCCCCCAGGGGACCGTTCCATCCAACCCTGGGGATGTGAAACAAAAATGAAACAAAAGAAAAAAAAACAGACCAACACACAGTTGTTTGGGTCCCTGTTCTCTTTGTGTTTGTTTTGTTTTTTGCAAAGGCTACAGGGTCACACCCCCAGACAAATAGTGGACAACAAAAAAAGAAAAGCCCACACAAAACCAACTCAAAAAACCACCCACACAAATGAACTAACACAAAACAAATCAGTGAGTTATACCGTCAAGCTCAACCAAATGGAACACACCTGTTCCTACTCAAGAGCTTGACGAGTACCGTGATTCAGTCACCACAAGGGGGAACCAGAGTGCTAAAAATGAAAAAAACCCCTTGGGCGACAGAATAAAAACAAACGAGCTGCTTTTGTGGCGCAGCTGAGTGCACCACACAACCCAAAATGTGCTCAACTAAATAACGCCGGAGCTGATACAACAGACGCAGTAGTTACCTTTATCCGGGGAAACGGGGCTACGACTGTAACACAGGAAGCCCCAGCGACCCGTGCTAACAGAGCTCCGCACGTGCGCGTGAACCCATTACAAACGCACTCTTGCAGCTCCCGTTTACACCTCCCTTATCCGGTCGGATGTGTGACGCGAAGCCGTCGCCAGTCACACTCCACCACGATCCACAGGATGAGGCACAACACAGGAACACGGCTGCAAGAGGAGCACAAATTAGTATCCAGTAATGGGTCTCAAACACGCACCTTCCGGGCGGAGAGCCCCGCAACCTGATCGGATAACCACTGAACGTCCTGAGCGCTTCCCGGCGCCGTTACCGTCTCTGCTACCGCTGGGTCCGTGATGTTTGGCCAGAGACTACTGTTATGTGTCGGACGCAGCTCGGAGAACCGAACCAGCGTTTGAAGGACCCAGTATGGAATAAGCAGAGCACGGTACAAAGGCTAACTGAATTTAATACATAACAGTGAAAATGTAATAACAGAAAGGTGCGGCCTGGCGTGGTGCGCTCCCAGCAGCACTAATGGTCCGGAGCCAGAAGCTGTTTCGGACCCAAGGACCCCGCCGACACCCCCCAGGTGGCCGCAACAACCGAGTCTGTGAAAGAAGGAACCATTATGTGAGTCCACACTCTACACACAGAACACTTAAAGGTGGTACAAACAGCAAACACTTCCTGGGATTGATTACTGATCAGCTTCCCAACCTGCAGGCATGGAAATCCCGTTCACAAAACTCCACCGCAGTGGAAGCTGATACATGACTAACATACAGCTCAATACAATAAGGTGTGAGGGACACCACATTACTGACTGCTTATAACTGTTAGTCACAAAATCTAACGTACCTCAGGAAGTGTGCTGACGAGCGTGAGACCTCACCCCCTCCTCTTTCACAGACTGTGCAATCAAACCTGGACGTTTCTCAGCGTCCGCTGCTTGATGAGATGGCTCCCGAAGACGACGATCTCACCCGTCTGGTCACAAGGTCGAGGTCTCTGGCAAATACACACTGTGCACTCCAGTCTTAAATGCCAACATGCTCCAATCCAGCCAGATGCACCTCAGCTGTGAGTCCTGACGAGTCGCAGGTGATCAGGGTGAGGTCCTGACAGCCTCAGCAACACAGCCACTCAGTCCCAAATGCACGCCACCTGGGAGGAAAACAAAAGACAAACAAACCGGCAGCCAGGCCCCCCCCAGCCATATAACACATTATTGTCTCATGCAGATGGAAAAGCACATATAAATGCAGTCCATTTACCATTTGGACTTGTGCAGGGGACATTTTGGATAACCTGCGTGAACGGGTCCTCACTGGACTGGCTCATGAGAAGTGTTTTGGCAGTTCCTGAGTGGGAGGGCCACACCTTCCTAGCTAAGAGTGTTTGAGACCTTCCAACACTGAGGAGTGTTTCTGTATTCATTGCTGGTCCCCCGCAGGAGTCCAGGATTATTTTGCAGAGACTCCAGAGGCAAAATCCAGGCCTTCATATGGAGGTCTGGCGAGTCCTCCACACCCAACCCCAAGAGGGTGGGCCATTTCTTTTGCTTGGAGTGAACAAGAACTCTTGGATGTGGCTTGAGGGACTGGAGAACAGACCCTACATTGAGCTGAGCCGCTTGACTTTTAAAGTCAGTAGCAAAGTCGTCTGTAGCGTATAAGATAACTAATATGAAAGTCTTGCTAATGGCCCAGTCACATGGGACTTAACGAAGGGCAATGAAGCCCTGACGAAACAAGAAATCTGGACTTTCGTTGGCATTGTTTAACCTTTGGGCAGCTTCGTTCCTGCAGCTGGTCCTTCATCAGGATTTTTAAACTGTTGAAAAATTTGAACAAAGGCCAACAAAAAACTCAGTTCGTCTGTGTTTCATTTTGCTGTCATTCTTGACGTTTTTTAATCATTTGTTTAGTTTTTGTAACGTTATTGTTTAATTTGACTTCGTTGGAGCAGCTGAACTTTTTCACACAGCGCAGAAGCCAGTTTGTGAGCGCTGAGGCTGCTGCTGCGTTCATGTACCGTCAGAAATTACAGGGCAAACTCAGCCTGTTTGCTTGCATTTTTTTATCTGGGTGGAGAGTCAGGTTCAATGGGTTCAGGCACCTTACAGAGGCCAGAATTAATGTTTTGTGTGGATACAATTAATTATTTTGCCACAAGCAACTGTTGAATTTGAAACAACAAAAAAGTTATGTAATTTCCGACGGTACTTGAATGCAGCATCAGCGGCAGCAGCAGCTGCCACGTGCGCTTATTATTTATTAATAATAAGAGTCCTGTTAATTCTAGAATAGAATTTAAAATTCTTCTTCTTACTTATAAGGTTTTGAATAATCAGGTCCCATCTTATCTTAGGGACCTCGTAGTACCATATCACCCCAATAGAGCGCTTCGCTCTCAGACTGCAGGCTTACTTGTAGTTCCTAGGGTTTGTAAGAGTAGAATGGGAGGCAGAGCCTTCAGCTTTCAGGCTCCTCTCCTGTGGAACCAGCTCCCAATTCAGATCAGGGAGACAGACACCCTCTCTACTTTTAAGATTAGGCTTAAAACTTTCCTTTTTGCTAAAGCTTATAGTTAGGGCTGGATCAGGTGACCCTGAACCATCCCTTAGTTATGCTGCTATAGACGTAGACTGCTGGGGGGTTCCCATGATGCACTGTTTCTTTCTCTTTTTGCTCTGTATGCACCACTCTGCATTTAATCATTAGTGATCGATCTCTGCTCCCCTCCACAGCATGTCTTTTTCCTGGTTCTCTCCCTCAGCCCCAACCAGTCCCAGCAGAAGACTGCCCCTCCCTGAGCCTGGTTCTGCTGGAGGTTTCTTCCTGTTAAAAGGGAGTTTTTCCTTCCCACTGTAGCCAAGTGCTTGCTCACAGGGGGTCGTTTTGACCGTTGGGGTTTTACATAATTATTGTATGGCTTTGCCTTACAATATAAAGCGCCTTGGGGCAACTGTTTGTTGTGATTTGGCGCTATATAAAAAATTGATTGATTGATTGATTGATTAAATATAACAATCTGAGTGTAGGAATGACAATCCAGTCCTTCTGTACATGTGGCAACAGGCAGATGAATCAAAATGATGATATAAAGCTGTTCTGGAAGGAAGAATTCACGTTGTGGATCAGTGATCAGCTGGTGGAAAAACCGCACGTGTGAGTCAATGCGCGCGTTCACACGCACTGATTAATTTACTGCTCTGATATATTCAAACATCTTTACACTTATATTTATTCCCCCTTTTGACAGTTTCCTGTTATAAATCAATATATATGGCTGAGTAAAATGATACAGCAGTGACCATGGTACACCAGTTTTTTGTTTTTTTTTTTAATTGGAGTAAAATGGAGCGCCCAGCGTGTCGTCAGACAGTGAGGATTCTGATGATCTGGATGAGGAACCAGAGCAGGTGGTCCACCGACGTGCACACAGATCTCCACAGCTTCTGTTTGCAGTTTCTCCAGGACTCAGGTGCTATGAGCTCTGTCCCAGCGCTGAGTCCTGGAACTCAGAGATGCAGACACACACTGCTCCAGCTGTGGCTCCAGACGCATTTCATTCAAAACATCAAGATCGTTAGCTTCGGTTTTGTTAAGTTCCTCTTTCATCCCTTTTGCGCTCGCTTCGCAGGCTGTTCGGTGATAAAGCTCTTTCGTGCACCTTTTCCCAATGAACTGTGACTTTTACTTTTTCCCTTCGTTCAGGAATCATCGTGTGCTGTGTGACTGGGCCATAAAATGGCCGGAGACAGTCATAAATGTTATCCAGATTAATTTATATCACTGTAAGGAGGGGAGTGCTGTTTTGTGTGCTCATCTCAGTGAGATGCATACAGCTATAGGCCTAATCCAAGAACTCTGGCTTTTTAGCAGTCGCATAAGAGGCCTGGGTTACCTACGGGGGCGCTCTCCTGTATGATTCATGCAGTGAGAAGCCCAGAGCAGCAATATCACTTACAAAAGTAGTACAATTCACAGCACTGCCTGATGCAGTTGCAGTTCAATTTAACTGGAATGGTGAGGACAAGGCTATGGTCACTGCATCTGTCTACCTTCCATTTGACTCACCAGATCCCCCACCATCAAGGGAAATGGTTAGTACTGCTAACTAATGCAAAGAGAGACATCTCCCTGTCCTGCTTGGTTGTGATGCCAATGCTCACATGTAGGCTGGGGGAGCTCAAATACAAATCAAGGAGTAGGGCCTTACTAAAATTTCTGGTGGCCAAAAATCTCTTTGTATTTAATCAGGACAATGAACCAACTTCTGTATTTGTAACAGAGAGGAGTTTTGGCACTTTTGGCACTTCCCAGCCACTCTACCAGTGGCTTCCACTGGATTGTTTGCTGTTGTGACGCTCTTCCAAACGTTACATGGTTGTATACGTTTCGTTTATTTCTGTTTAGCACTCTTCTGGCTGTTAAGTGTATCTACTCTGAATCTTATTTAACTACAGTCTTGTTGTGAATCACTAGCAGTTAGCATTCACTAGCGATTAGCATTCACTAGCGGGTAGCGTTCGCTATCTAGTTCGACTCCCCCCCCCTCCCCCCACCGTTACTTTTATAGCTGTTTCTTTTTTACCTGTTTAATACTTCTGTTAGTTTTTCAGTGTAACTGCTGCTGCTAGGTCATTATTTTACTCTTGTGTAAATCTTAGGAGTGGGTAGCATTTTCACTAGTGGTTAGCTTGGCATTAGCTAGTTTGACCCCCCCCCGTTTCTATAATACTTCTGTTAGTTTTTTACTGTAACTGTTGTGAATTTTAGCTTAGTGCTTTACTCTTGTGTTAATCTTAGGAGTGGTTTACTCGTAGGTTTTTTTTTTAAACTGTTCCTCAAGTCTAATACTTCTGCTACTTTTTCAGTGTAACTACTGTGAATTTTAATTCATTTATTTACATCTGTGTGAATCCTGTGTGTCTTGGGAGTGGCTAGCTTATCCATTATTAGTTAGCTTGGCTATACTCTTGAATTTCTTAGTGCACAAAGTACACTACTTTACCTACTTTACACCCTCCGTAAATCCTGCATGATGTTGGAAGATAGGGTGGCTCTCTTAGAGAGCCGTGTCCGTGAGTTAGAGCAGCTTCTTAGCTCAGTGGAGTTAGATGTTAGTGGCACTCCAGATGAGGTTAGTGTTGGGCCGGCTAGCAAGCCCATTAGCATCAGCCTAGAAATGCCGGCTGTGGAGGACGGCTTTCAAACTGTGGCTAGGCAAAGGAAGCCCAAATTGCACACACCCCTATTACACAGCAGTATCACACAAAGGATTCATGCATATTGCACATATCCCTAAAACACATACCCCTATTGCACAGCTGTCTCCCACATATGGTTAAAAGGAAAATGCTGACAATGAGCAAATAACACGGAATAGCAATGCCACCATGTCATTAATGCACAATCCTACTACCTATCCCAGGAACCATTATTTAAGACTCTAATTGACGTGGGCACGAATGAGTTTTTAAAGCGATTCAGTCTGCACTGAATCGCCTACCAGACGGTAGGAGTTCAAACTCAGGATAGAGGATGTGGGAAGGATCTGAAAAAACTCGCAGTGCTTGTTTGAGAACAGACTGTTCATACATGGACTGCAGGGTAGAGTTTCCAGTCCTCCCTACAACTTTCATGGCAGTCTTCACCAGACGAGCAACCTTAGATTTTAACTGGACAGAGAGATTACCGTACCAAGATGACATCCCATACTGGAAAATGCTTTCCAAAACAACATGATAAAACAGAAATGAGATGTTCCGATCAACCCCAAACACCCTGAGTCTGCGGAAAAAAATATAACCTCTGCTGTAAACGGGAACATAAATTATGATGTGTCAGCATCGATTAATAATCTCTGGTCCCCTCCCCTCACGGGGTACTGATGAGGCGTTTAGCAGGCTGACATCTTTAAATAGGTGGCTGGTGCAATTCTGTAGACAGCAAGGCTTTAGCTTTACTGATAATTGGCCTTTGTTCTGGGGCCGCTGTGGCTTGCTGATGCCGGACGGCCTCCACCCTACTGGGGAAGGCACCGCCATCTTGTCTGCGAACATAGATAGAGCTCCACAGGGAGGGTAACATTAGAAATTTACAGCAGGCCACGGAGCAGGTGATTAGAGACCCTGCAAGGCTTATTACAAATGTGGGTGTGGAATCCATTAGCTTAGTGGGGAAATTAGTGTAGTTTATCTGCCAGGGAGGGAAATTCAACAAGTTGAGACTGTGGCCTGCTTCTGTAGACGTGTCCATAAAAATCATAGAGGGATATGCTTTGCAAACTTAATACCCATTACTAGATTGGATGATGTTGAAATTGTGGATGGCCCAGTGGTTGTTCCAGCAATACCAAAGATTTTGTGTATGCTACCTACAACGCTCGTGGAATGTCTCAAACCTAAACCTACTTCTAGGCACCTTATAAATGTTACTCTGGAACCACCCCTAAATCCAAACAGTTCAACTGTCAACCCCACTGAGGTCCTTAGACTGGGTCTCATTAACATAAGATCACTATCCTCAAAATCATTGCTGATTAATGATCTAATTATGGATCATCAATTAGATATGATTGGGTTATGTGAAACCTGGCTTAAACCTACATCTGTCCTCCCCTTAAATGAGGCCTGCCCACCGGCGTACACATTTAAATCAAATCAAATCAATTTTATTTATATAGCGCCAAATCACAACAAACAGTTGCCCCAAGGCGCTTTATATTGTAAGGCAAGGCCATACAATAATTACGTAAAAACCCCAACGGTCAAAACGACCCCCTGTGAGCAAGCACTTGGCGACAGTGGGAAGGAAAAATTCCCTTTTAACAGGAAGAAACCTCCAGCAGAACCAGGCTCAGGGAGGGGCAGTCTTCTGCTGGGACTGGTTGGGGCTGAGGGAGAGAACCAGCAAAAAGACTTGCTGTGGAAGAGAGCAGAGATCAATCACTAATGATTAAATGCAGAGTGGTGCATACAGAGCAAAAAGAGAAAGAAACACTCAGTGCATCATGGGAACCCCCCAGCAGTCTAAGTCTATAGCAGCATAACTAAGGGATGGTTCAGGGTCACGTGATCCAGCCCTAACTATAAGCTTTAGCAAAAAGGAAAGTTTTAAGCCTAATCTTAAAAGTAGAGAGGGTGAAATTAGAGGTCATCCATGTCTTTATGTCTGTAAGACAATCCTGCAGTTTAGCTAATTGTTGTGTGTCCTCTGGCTTCATGGATAGATAAAGCTGGGTATCATCTGCGTAACAATGAAAATTTAAGCAATGCTGTCTAATAACACTGCCTAAGGGAAACATGTATAAAGTGAATAAAATTGGTCCTGACACAGAACCTTGTGGAACTCCATAATTAACCTTAGTCTGTGAAGAAGATTCCCCATTTACATGAACAAATTGTAATCTATTAGATAAATATGATTCAAACCACCACAGCGCAGTGCCTTTAATACCTATGGCATGCTCTAATCTCTGTAATAAAATTTTATGGTCAACAGTATCAAAAGCAGCACTGAGGTCTAACAGAAGAAGCACAGAGATGAGTCCACTGTCTGAGGCCATAAGAAGATCATTTGTAACCTTCACTAATGCTGTTTCTGTACTATGATGAATTCTAAAACCTGACTGAAACTCTTCAAATAGACCATTCCTCTGCAGATGATCAGTTAGCTGTTTTACAACTACCCTTTCAAGAATTTTTGAGAGAAAAGGAAGGTTGGAGATTGGCCTATAATTAGCTAAGATAGCTGGGTCAAGTGATGGCTTTTTAAGTAATGGTTTAATTACTGCCACCTTAAAAGCCTGTGGTACATAACCAACTAATAAAGATAGATTGATCATATTTAAGATCGACGCATTAAATAATGGTAGGGCTTCCTTGAGCAGCCTGGTAGGAATGGGGTCTAATAAACATGTTGATGGTTTGAATGAAGTAACTAATGAAAATAACTCAGACAGAACAATCGGAGAGAAAGAGGCATCACTGAAAGCAGCCAAAGATAATGATACGTCTTTGGGATGGTTATGAGTAATTTTTTCTCTAATGTTAAAATTTTATTAGCAAAGAAAGTCATGGCTACAGTGCTGAAAAGAAACCTGGGGTTGTTCCTATTTTCTTCAATTAGTGATGAGTAGTAAGATGTCCTAGCTTTACGGAGGGCTTTTTTATAGAGCAACAGACTCTTTTTCCAGGCTAAGTGAAGATCTTCTAAATTAGTGAGACGCCATTTCCTCTCCAGCTTACGGGTTATCTGCTTTAAGCTGCGAGTTTGAGAGTTATACCATGGAGTCAGGCACTACTGATTTAAAGCTCTCTTTTTCAGAGGAGCTACAGCATCCAAAGTTGTCTTCAATGAGGATGTAAAACTATTGACGAGATACTCTATCTCACTTACAGAGTTTAGGTAGCTACTCTGCACTCTGTTGGTATATGGCATTAGAGAACATAAAGAAGGAATCATATCCTTAAACCTAGTTACAGCGCTTTCTGAAAGACTTCTAGTGTAATGAAACTTATTCCCCACTGCTGGGTAGTCCACCAGAGTAAATGTAAATGTTATTAAGAAATGATCAGACAGAAGGGAGTTTTCAGGGAATACTGTTAAGTCTTCAATTTCCATACCATAAGTCAGAACAAGATCTAAGATATGATTAAAGTGGTGGGTGGACTCATTTACATTTTGAGCAAAGCCAATCGAGTCTAACAATAGATTAAATGCAGTGTTGAGGCTGTCATTCTCAGCATCTGTGTGGATGTTAAAATCGCCCACTATAATTATCTTATCTGAGCTAAGCACTAAGTCAGACAAAAGGTCTGAAAATTCACAGAGAAACTCACAGTAACGACCAGGTGGACGATAGGTAATAACAAATAAAATTGGTTTTTGGGACTTCCAATTTGGATGGACAAGACTAAGAGTCAAGCTTTCAAATGAATTAAAGCTCTGTCTGGGTTTTTGATTAATTAATAAGCTGGAATGGAAGATTGCTGCTAATCCTCCGCCTCGGCCCGTGCTACGAGCATTCTGACAGTTAGTGTGACTCGGGGGTGTTGACTCATTTAAACTAACATATTCATCCTGCTGTAACCAGGTTTCTGTAAGGCAGAATAAATCAATATGTTGATCAATTATTATATCATTTACTAACAGGGACTTAGAAGAGAGAGACCTAATGTTTAATAGACCACATTTAACTGTTTTAGTCTGTGGTGCAGTTGAAGGTGCTATATTATTTTTTCTTTTTGAATTTTTATTAAATAGATTTTTGCTGGTTATTGGTGGTCTGGGAGCAGGCACCGTCTCTACGGGGATGGGGTAATGAGGGGATGGCAGGGGGAGAGAAGCTGCAGAGAGGTGTGTAAGACTACAACTCTGCTTCCTGGTCCCAACCCTGGATAGTCACGGTTTGGAGGATTTAAGAAAATTGGCCAGATTTCTAGAAATGAGAGCTGCTCCATCCAAAGTGGGATGGATGCCGTCTCTCCTAACAAGACCAGGTTTTCCCCAGAAACTTTGCCAATTATCTATGAAGCCCACCTCCAGGACAACTGCTCCGACACTCACAGGTAGTCTTCCAGCCATCCCAGCTCTTCACCAAACTGGGACTGTCTCTCGAAGCCACCCCACTTCTGAGCCTAAGAAGTCGTACAACTTGTTTGGTAGTGCATAATGACACTGGCGAAGACATCCTGATTCCCAAAGCCACCCCACTGGGCTGGATAATCAGCACTGAATTCCAGGACTTTGAGCTGAACATCCCAGTTCTTGGCCAAGTCCCTCCATCGCTTCTTCCCTGTTCACAATGGGGGATTGTCTTTTCCAAACCCTCAGGAGCGATCACTGTATTTCCAGCGATCATCTCTGAGGAAGACACTGTCGGCAGAATAGACCTTGATGACCCTGACCACATGGTCCTCCAGACCCTTACGGTCCTCACGGTCGACTCTCAGAACAAAACAAATGCTGGAAATGACATTGAACCAGCTCTGAACCTTAACCAAGGTAGAACAAGTCTTAACAGCAGCAGACGCTTTCAAGAATGATAAGGAGCGAGGACGCCTAAGAGATCTACTCTATAAATACCGAGCATCCTTTGCCAATGATTTGTTGGATTGTGAGCCTCTTGCATAAGGACATGGACCCTTTTGTCTACTACAATGAGATTGACACCTTTATTAAGTGGTGTGACAAAAACCATCTGATTTTAAACATGTCAAAAACACAAGAGATGGTTTTTGACCCAAGGCAAGTGACGACACACAAGCCAGTAGTCATTTCAGACCAAACTATAAATCAGGTGGCAACATATAAATATCTACGGGTCCATATCGATAATTTGCTAAACTGGAAATCACACATTGAAAGAATACAAAGAATGTATTTTTTGAGGCTTTATGGTGTTAGCAATCAGATCATGCTAATTTTCTACAAAGCTATCTTAGAGAGCCTAATTAGATATGGAATCAGTGCCTGGTTTGGTGACCTTACAGTTCAACTTAAAACTAGGTTGTCTAACATGCACAAAACAGCAATGAAAATAACTGGTATGAAAAAATATGAGTCCACTGAGAAGCTGTTTAACCAGTCAGTTATGACGCAGGCAACAAAAATCTGCTCAGACTCTACTCACCCACTGTCCTCAGAGTATGAACTTCTCCCTTCAGGAAGAAGATTTCGTATACCAAAGTGTAAAACAAATCGTCTCAAATTATCATTTGTTCCAGTTTCTATCAAACTGCTAAATAATGCAAGTAACTAGTGCAATAGAATAACTTGCAATAAACTTCAGCACTTTAGCATCTGGCACTTTTCTCAACACTTTAAATAGTTGAATGTCTCTGTGTTGTCATTGTAATGTATTTCCTGATTTTAGTCTAGATTTTAATTCTTGTGTTTTATGTGATTTGTGTCATTTTGTAAATTGTTCTTTGCCCTGTGAAGCAATAATGTAGTGCAATACCTAAGACAAATTTCCCTAATGGGACAATAAAGTTGACCTTGACCTTGACCTATTGGGAAAAGGGATCATAAGACCATGCAACAGCACCTATTCAGCCCCTGTATGGCCAGTAATCAAACCAAACGGTAAGTGGAGACTTACTATCGATTACTGCAAGCTCAACCAACAGGTGTCGCTATCTCGATGGCCAATGACTTGGTTAGAGCAGGAACTTCCTAAAGTGAAAGACGCAAGATATTTTTCCACGCTTGACGTGGCCTCCGGGTTCTGGACAATTCCTGTCCATGAAGATGATCAACAGAAACTGGCATTCACCTTCACCAACTGCCAGTACACTTTCACCAGGTGCCCATTTGGCTATGCCAACTCACCTGCAGAATTCAACATCTTCTTGAACAAGGCATGCCCCGATGCTAACAAGCGAGGCACCCTAATCTATGTTGACGACATCCTAATGCGAAACCCCACATTAGACATGCATTTGGATGAGATAGACCACATTCTGAGCCAACTCACGACTACTGGTACTAAAATCTCACTCTCAAAGTGTCAATGGTGTCGGACCAAGGTCAACTATGTGGGCTTCCTTGTCGAACCAGACGGAGTGCAACCACAAGTTGGACGAGTCCAAGGCATCACCAACATCAAACCGCCTACACACCTAACAGAACTGCGCAGCTTTGTGGGAGTGTGCAACTACTCCCGCCAATTCATTGAAAACTATGCAGATTTGGCAAAACCACTGACAGACCTGCTCAAAAATGATATGCCATTCCTATGGGGTGAACCCCAAGAACAGGCCATGCAGGCTCTGAAAGACAAACTCTGCTCAGCCCCATGCCTAGCATACCCCGATTGTAGTAAAGAATTGCACCTAGAGGTAGGATTCTCCAATCAGTGCCTAAGCGCAGGACTGTACTAGATGTACGACAAAGACAGGCGAGTGGTCGCATATGCGAGCAAAACACTACAAGTGCCGGAACTTAAATTCAGTGACTGTGAAAAAGCCCTACTAGCCACAGTCTGGGCTGTGAATAATTTTGCCAACTATCTGGGTGGACGAAAAGTCATTGTAGAAACCAATCATCAACCAGTGACATTCCTTAACAGTCAAAGACTGCGAGAAGGTGTAGTAACAAACTCAAGAGTTGCCTCGTGGTTGATGGCACTGCAAAGTTTTGACATGGAGGTGCGGTACGCACAAGACCGCAAAACTCCCCTAGGCACAGGTTTAGCTGCTTGCCAGCGCTGCACTGAAGACACACCGGCTGCAACCCAGTTTAACGAAGACGTGTCACCACCCGACTCCCCCAGTCACCATTACTTTGACCCCAATGCCTGCCGAGGCATGATCACTGCTTACGTGGATGGCTGTCCATTTCACCATGAAACAGTCGCCCAGGCAGGAGTGGGGGTCGCGTGGATTGACAACACACCACATGAGCCACAAAAGTTCCAACTGGGACCACGGTCCTCTCAGTATGCAGAAATTGCTGGCATACTCATAACATGCCAGTTAGCTGTGGCGCAAAATGTCAAAACATTTGTGCTATGCACAGATTCGAACTATGCCTGCCTTAGCTTTTTGGGCCATCTACCCTGCTGGAAACGCAATGGTTTTGTGACCTCCAACAGGAGATCAGTCAAACACAAAGAACTGTTTGCAGCTTGTGACCACCTCATAACGACGCACGACCTCCAGATATACTGGAAAAAGGTCCGAGGTCACTGCCGCACACCAGGCCAAGACAAAGAATTTAATGACTTGGTTGACACACTTGCCAAGCAAGGCGCTCTGGATGGCACGCCGTGGGCATTCGATGAGGCACTTCTGCCCCACCCACCCACCCACCCATTCTGTATCAGTGGTGACTCGTGCCAGGACTGCTACCGCAGACCCTGTCACAGCCCCCGTCCCCACAACAGCCTCGGTCGCTCCAGCTTTCTCCGACTCCGACCTGACTTCACTCCAGGCTCTGGACCCAGCCATAAACAAAATGGTGCTTCACCTAACTGATCCTCAGGTTCACCCACTCACTGAGAATGATTTTGCTTCCGTCCCGGACTTGAAACAGCTGTACCACGCCCGAGATAACCTACAACTGCTCTGTGGCATCTTGTTCTATGGTTCCAAGGATCTCTCTTCACCTGCGTTAGTGGTTCCTCTAACCACCGGGGGGTGATGTTGATGCATGGACACGATTCAGCATGCACACGTCACAGAGGAACAAAAGCAACATACAATGCGATACGACAGGTGGCATATTGACCAAAAATGCAGAAGGATGTGACCGATTACATCAAAGGTTGCTTGGTCTGTTGCCAATTCCAACCTGTGAACCCGATTCACAGAGCTACCTTACAAAAAAGAGGTATTTCCTTCCCTTGGTCAGATCTACAAATCGACTGGGTTGGACCCCTCACAAAGTCTGCAAGAGGAAACAAATATTTCCTCACTGTCACATGTGACCAAATGGCTGGAATGTCTACCGGCCCCAAATGATACAGCCTTGACGACAGCCTATTTTTTCATATCACATCTTCTCACGATTTGGACTACCTAGCCGCATAAACTCAGATAGAAGCACCCACCTCACCAGTGAAGTCATGCAACAACTCTGGCAAGTGCTGCAGGTAAAGGCGAACTTCCACATTAGCCACCACCCTCAATGGTCAGGACAGGTGGAAAGGGCCAACCAAACTGTGGTGACCATCCTGCGTAAATACATGGCAGACAACCATAGAGACTGGGATGTGAAACTTCCCTTGGTCCTCATGGCCATCCAGGCGACCCCTCACGAATCGACGGGGTTTTCCCCTTTTCAAATGATGACAGGCCATCAGATGATGCTACCTCTCCACCTGCTGTACCAGCCAGAGGAGGCAAAGATTGCATAGTGTACACGGCTCAACAATACATGACTGACCTGACCGAACATCTGAAAGCCACTTTCTCCTTTGCTCAGAAACACGAACAAAAGCGCAGAAGGTCGAAAAGCCTACTATGACCAGAAGGCGTCCCACCATGAGATACAAGCATGGGACAAGGTGTGGTACTACTCATTCGGGCAACTGAGCCAGAAAACAACCAGGTTAACTCGCAAGCTGCTACCCCGTTGGACCGGACTGTGTTTGGTGACTGACAAACTCTCTGACGTCGTATACCAAATCAAGGGCAGCAAGGGTCAAAGAGAACCAGTTTTCAAGTGGGTACACTGCAACCAAATTAAGCCTCACAAACCCCCCATGGGACTTGCCAGGGATGCCACAGTTGCCGATAGAACCTAAAACCACTCATTAGGTCGAGAGGACGCATTGAAGGAATATCGACACCTGCCGCGTCCCAAACAATCGAGTCACACCGACTGAGACAAATTAAGAAAATAATTTTAACTTTAATAATAATAATTTTAAATTTGTCCGAAAGGACAAATAAAACAACTCAGGTGACCTCACCAACACCACCATAGTGGGGGTGAACCACCGCGTAACCTCAAAAGCTCTGTCCTTAACAACAAAACGGAAAAGAGGCAATAGCCTAACGCTGTAATTGAGAATCAGCCAGATAACTTAAACTCTGTGCTATAAGCCAGAAAAGCAAAAAAAAAAAAAAAAACCTTTAACCATTTTAAGACAAATTTCTAACCATGTTTGCTGTGTTTGCCAGGATGACCTGGCTCGTGACCCTGCTGCTCCTCGGTGCAACCGTCGCCAACACCTCCCCAGACGTGGTTGAATTCGGACCAGAATCGGGCATCGTCCTGAAGGACCAGCTTATTGATAACAAACTGCCACTTGCACACGCAGAGGGTGTTCGTCAGGCTCGACCCCACAGAAGTGTACAGGGCCAACTTCGCCAGCAGTACAGTGAACCTGGTCTCCTGGGCATGTAGCCGGTGGACCAAGTCTGTCCTGAAGCATGCTGAGGCAGACATAGTCCACATGCTACGCCAGATGGAGAAGTTCACAGTAACGCAAGCAGAATTGAGTGGACTCAACAAAAGAGAGAAGAGGTTCATTGGAGGTCTGCTAATGGCAGCCTCAGCTGTAGGATCATTCTTCAGTTTTGGCTTATCAGCAGTTAACACCGTCACACTATCAACAGTAAAGAGACACGTTAGCGAGCTCCAAGAGGTAATCCCTGATATACAGGCTCAGCTTAACATACAGAGAGAAGGTATCGAGACCATCGGACAAACAGTACGAGACACCGTGGTAATCCTTAGCAGCCATACCAATGTGCTCAAAAAGACCGTGGGTGTACTTGACCAACTAACGTCAGTGTTGCAGGAAGATTATGCACACACACAAATGTTGAGTATGCTCATGGCGGACATGACCAGGGACGTCGAATCTTCAACTGACAGCCTCGACGTCGGTAGGATTCCACCCTACATTGTCCCTTTAACCCTGGTCCACCAACTTCTAGAGTCCGCAACCCATAGCATAGTCACGCCACTACAAGCTCACCTCGTGTACACGTTGGGAAGCTCAATTCCAATCTATGTAGATCCAGAGGATCTGGAAATGCCGTTCCTATTTAACTTGCCTATTGTCACTACTGAAAACATCTACAGACTCAAAAGTGTCGTGAACGTAGGTCTCTGGCAAGGAGACAATCACCTTAAAAACCACACACCACCCATGGTGGCTTTCCTGAGCTATACTTAGTGCCGAATCTCAAAATGTGCACTGTCACCAAAGATATCCATTATTTGTGTCCCAGCAAACCTTTCATTCAAGATGACACCGCCGGCATCTGCGGTCTCAAAACACTTACCGGGGCAAATCACTGTCCAACGACCATCACACCATTCTGCCAAGTCACTGACACTCAGGTAGAGATAGTAGGACAATGCTGGTTAGTCAACAACCCTGACAAATCAGCCCTACTATTGTACGACCGTCATGACACAGCGACTCATATTGAACTCCCTTGAAAGACTTTGTGGGTCACAGTACCCGAAAACAACCTGCTCCGCATTGGTGAGGTATCCCTCTACCACCTGCATCCCGACCAATATGAAGGAGCCATTGAAGTATCCGATTTTTATAACCAAACTGCTACTGAACTAGACCAACAAACCCTGGAGAAAATCCAGTATGAGGGCTCTCAAGTCATCGACGTGGCCCCGATAGATAAAGTTTTGAAAGAGATTTGAAATCAAGATCCTAGACCATACCAAGCCCTATCATATGCTTGGTCTACTCCTGACACCCTGTTGTTCGTAGCCACCATCGTCAGTTACTTAACTACCCTCGGCTTAGCTCTGTGGGCGCGCAGATACGCCAACACCCTTCAAAATGGTATAACCAGGTGTTCTTGAGCCCTCGCCAGGCTAGCCCGAAGGAAAAGACGTGCAGCCGAACCATCTGAAGACATCGAAGCTAACCCAAATTTAGACCAAGAACCCAAAACCGACCAGGTATTCGAGCTACTAAATTTGGATTAAATTAAGTGTAAATAAATAGGCAAATGTAGGATGTGGTACCATAGCCGGACCACTTTAGTTATGTAGTAGTCACTCCAAGCCACTCTGCTAGTCTGACACTAACCCTCCTCAGCCTCACTGCCAGTGGAAGACATCACCCACCAACCTTCACAGCCTTCCTTGTCTTGGTGATTCAATGTTGGAGACCAAAAGTCGAATCGAGTCTGACACTAACCCTCCTCAGCCTCACTGCAAGTGGAAGACATCACCCACCAACCTTCACAGCTTTCCTTGTCTTGGCGATTCAATGTTGGAGGAATGTAACGGAAAGCTGTCACCAACCTTCAACATCCTAAGTTTGCATAAGAGGCCATGAAAGTGTCTTCAAAAAGGAAAAACACAATACAGCAAGGCCTGGTATATCTCCAGGTGTCAAAGGGAGACTTTCCAAGCTGACACAGGATGGCTCGGTGTCATAAGACCCCAAACCGAATGTGCTAGTTCCTCTCCCATAAAGAAAAAACAAAACACAGAAAGACATATCTTCTTCCCAAAAACCCTAAAAAATATGTCTTTCCAACTAGACTCAAGAAAAAAACAGCTCACTGAAGAACTACCCTCAACTTGTTGATTACAGTCCAAGTTTCTCTGGTTAAAATTGATCTAGTATTGACCTCTTTCACATTTTGCAAGGAAATCCAAAATCCAGACCATGGAACAAGAGTGACCCCTGTTGGACGAATTGGGGAAGGGCATGTGACGAACTCATGCAGATTTAAGTTGTAACCACGTTTTAAAAGAAAAATTGCATTGTATTGTTGTAACAAAAAGAAATGAAAACAACGTGACCATTTAACCTCATGCATGAAAGTATTATTCCTGGTATGTTATACTCTGTTCATTGTGGAAAGTTTACCTAATGGGCTTTCTTTCATATATAATTGTGTTGTGCGTGCATTTCCAAGGTAAACTATTTACAAGAGTTATCCTACAGGACTTGTTTGGTTTCAAAGCGGAAATTTAGGAACAGATGCTGATTTATATATAGCACCCCTGCCACATTTCTCCATGTAATGTGGAGTTGCGTCAAGAAGGACATCCGGCGTAAAACCTGTGCCAATTCAACATGTACACTCAACAAAAATATAAACGCAACACTTTTTGGTTTTGCTCCCATTTTGTATGAGATGAACTCAAAGATCTAAAACTTTTTCCACATACACAATATCACCATTTCCCTCAAATATTGTTCACAAACCAGTCTAAATCTGTGATAGTGAGCACTTCTCCTTTGCTGAGATAATCCATCCCACCTCACAGGTGTGCCATATCAAGATGCTGATTAGACACCATGATTAGTGCACAGGTGTGCCTTAGACTGCCCACAATAAAAGGCCACTCTGAAAGGTGCAGTTTTGTTTTATTGGGGGGGATACCAGTCAGTATCTGGTGTGACCACCATTTGCCTCATGCAGTGCAACACATCTCCTTCGCATAGAGGTTGTCAATTGTGGGCTGTGGAATGTTAGTCCACTCCTCTTCAATGGCTGTGCAAAGTTGCTGGATATTGGCAGGAACTGGTACACGCTGTCGTATACGCCGGTCCAGAGCATCCCAAACATGCTCAATGGGTGACATGTCCGGTGAGTATGCCGGCCATGCAAGAACTGGGACATTTTCAGCTTCCAAGAATTGTGTACAGATCCTTTCAACATGGGGCCGTGCATTATCCTGCTGCAACATGAGGTGATGTTCTTGGATGGCACAACAATGGGTCTCAGGATCTCGTCACGGTATCTCTGTGCATTCAAAATGCCATCAATAAAATGCACCTGTGTTCTTCGTCCATAACAGACGCCTGCCCATACCATAACCCCACCGCCACCATGGGCCACTCGATCCACAACACTGACATCAGAAAACCGCTCACCCACACGACGCCACACACGCTGTCTGCCATCTGCCCTGGACAGTGTGAACTGGGATTCATCCGTGAAGAGAACACCTCTCCAACGTGCCAAACGCCAGCGAATGTGAGCATTTGGCCACTCAAGTCGGTTACGACGATGAACTGGAGTCAGGTCGAGACCCCGATGAGGACGACGAGCATGCAGATGAGTTTCCCTGAGACGGTTTCTGACAGTTTGTGCAGAAATTCTTTGGTTATACAAACCGATTGTTTCAGCAGCTGTCCGAGTGGCTGGTCTCAGACGATCTTGGAGGTGAACATGCTGGATGTGGAGGTCCTGGGCTGGTGTGGTTACACGTGGTCTGCGGTTGTGAGGCTGGTTGGATGTACTGCCAAATTCTCTGAAACGCATTTGGAGACGGCTTATGGTAGAGAAATGAACATTCAATACACGAGCAACAGCTCTGGTTGACATTCCTGCTGTCAGCATGCCAATTGCACGCTCCCTCAAATCTTGCGACATCTGTGGCATTGTGCTGTGTGATAAAACTGAACCTTTCAGAGTGGCCTTTTATTGTGGGCAGTCTAAGGCACACCTGTGCACTAATCATGGTGTCTAATCAGCATCTTGATATGGCACACCTGTGAGGTGGGATGGATTATGGCCTCAGACAGTGGAGTCATCTCTGTGCTTGTTCTGTTAGACCTCAGTGCTGCTTTTGATACTGTTGACCATAAAATTTTATTACAGAGATTAGAGCATGCCATAGGTATTAAAGGCACTGCGCTGCGGTGGTTTGAATCATATTTATCTAATAGATTACAATTTGTTCATGTAAATGGGGAATCTTCTTCACAGACTAAGGTTAATTATGGAGTTCCACAAGGTTCTGTGCTAGGACCAATTTTATTCACTTTATACATGCTTCCCTTAGGCAGTATTATTAGACGGCATTGCTTAACTTTTCATTGTTACGCAGATGATACCCAGCTTTATCTATCCATGAAGCCAGAGGACATGTTGTGTGGGCTGCCAGAAGAGGAGGTACTGCTGGCCCACCACCAGAAGGCGCCCTGCCTGAAGTGCGGGCTTCAGGCACGAGAGGGCGCTGCCGCCTCAGGAACAAGCCGTGGTGACAGCTGTCACCCATCATCCGTGACAGCTGTCACTAATCAACACATCTGGTATAAAAGCAGGAAGACACCTCCACCAAACTGCCGAGATATCATCTTCATCTGGAGGTAATACTCTCAGCCCCTTTTGTGAGATCGATAAATCTATTATTGTGAGTGTTTGCAGGAGAACCGGTCGTTTTTGAGGAGGCTGTGCAAGACGGCGCTCCTTTTCAGCTGAGACCGCTGCAACGCGCTGAGTGAGAGGTGGAGGTGGCATTCCCACCATTGTTACTGGGTGTTCACACACCCACCCTTTGACTGTCTTTTGCTTTCTGCCAGCAGTACCAGATCCGACACTCCGGGAAAGTGGCCACCTGGGGACTCCGGAACTTGGCGGCTCCAGTATTCCTCGGGTTCAGGTGGCGGTGGAAATCGTGTGGTTCCGGTTCGTTTCCAGACGGGCGTCTCCTATCGTCGAGCCTGCCCACACGACACCTTTTATTAATTGACTGTTGCACATTCTGATTCTGCTGTGTTTGGTTGTGACATTAACACCAGTAAAGTGTTATAATTTGACTCCTTCCATTGTCCGTTCATTTACGCCCCCTGTTGTGGGTCCGTGTCACTACACTTTCCCAACAGGACACACACCAATTAGCTAAACTGCAGGATTGTCTTACAGACATAAAGACATGGATGACCTCTAATTTCCTGCTTTTAAACTCAGATAAAACTGAAGTTATTGTACTTGGCCCCACAAATCTTAGAAACATGGTGTCTAACCAGATCCTTACTCTGGATGGCATTACCCCTGACCTCTAGTAATACTGTGAGAAATCTTGGAGTCATTTTTGATCAGGATATGTCATTCAAAGCGCATATTAAACAAATATGTAGGACTGCTTTTTTGCATTTACGCAATATCTCTAAAATCAGAAAGGTCTTGTCTCAGAGTGATGCTGAAAAACTAATTCATGCATTTATTTCCTCTAGGCTGGACTATTGTAATTCATTATTATCAGGTTGTCCTAAAAGTTCCCTGAAAAGCCTTCAGTTAATTCAAAATGCTGCAGCTAGAGTACTGACGGGGACTAGAAGGAGAGAGCATATCTCACCCATATTGGCCTCTCTTCATTGGCTCCCTGTTAATTCTAGAATAGAATTTAAAATTCTTCTTCTTACTTATAAGGTTTTGAATAATCAGGTCCCTTCTTATCTTATGGACCTCATAGTACCATATCACCCCAATAGAGCACTTCGCTCTCAGACTGCAGGCTTACTTGTAGTTCCTAGGGTTTGTAAGAGTAGCATGGGAGGCAGAGCCTTCAGCTTTCAGGCTCCTCTCCTGTGGAACCAGCTCCCAATTCAGATCAGGGAGACAGACACCCTCTCTACTTTTAAGATTAGGCTTAAAACTTTCCTGTTTGCTAAAGCTTATAGTTAGGGCTGGATCAGGTGACCCTGAACCATCCCTTAGTTATGCTGCTATAGACTTACACTGCTGGGGGGTTCCCATGATGCACTGTTTCTTTCTCTTTTTGCTCTGTATGCACCACTCTGCATTTAATCATTAGTGATTGATTTCTGCTCCCCTCCACAGCATGTCTTTTTCTTGGTTCTCTCCCTCAGCCCCAACCAGTCCCAGCAGAAGACTGCCCCTCCCTGAGCCTGGTTCTGCTGGAGGTTTCTTCCTGTTAAAAGGGAGTTTTTCCTTCCCACTGTCGCCAAGTGCTTGCTCACAGGGGGTCGTTTTGACCGTTGGGGTTTTTACGTAATTATTGTATGGCCTTGCCTTACAATATAAAGTGCCTTGGGGCAACTGTTTGTTGTGATTTGGCGCTATATAAATAAAACTGATGAATTGATGATGATTATCTCAGCAAAGGAGAAGTGCTCACTATCACAGATTTAGACTGGTTTGTGAACAATATTTGAGGGAAATGGTGATATTGTGTATGTGGAAAAAGTTTTAGATCTTTGAGTTCATCTCATACAAAATGGGAGCAAAACCAAAAGTGTTGCATTTATATTTTTGTTCAGTGTAGATCCACCTTGGATTTGCTGTGGCGACCCCGAGTGCAAACAAGGGAGCAGCCGAAGGGACTTACTATGCTGATTTATATATAAAACCAGACAAAGAAACTCAGAAAAACTACAGTACCCAGAATTCTTGGGGGTGGAGCTTTTAAACCTTTAAAAACCGCGCCCGGGAAATCTCGCTCTCTTGCCTTTCTGCTCTCGGCTCTTCAGCATCTTTCTTTTTCCTGAGTCTGAAAACGCCGCATAGCCGTCAGATTTACAGCTCTTTGAAACCACGTGCTGCTTAAAACTCATTTCTTGTTCATGCGCGCCAACAAGAAATTCCTTTTCTTTTTTGACAGATAACTTTTGCTCAACTTTTGTAAAGTTAAACGTGCAGGTGCATTTAGCTTCCTTTTTTGATTTTTCAAATTAAAACCTTTTTCTTCTTCAACTCCAAATTGAACATTTTTCTCCTAAAGTCAGCTATTTTTGTATTGAGTTTTGATTTGACCCGGCTTCCAAAAGACGACGAAAGACGAATTTTTGATTTTTGATAGAGAATAAAGACACTCAAACCTTTATTCTGACGAGCCCAGGCCACACGCGCTGCAGAGATAAAAACAACTGGGTCAGCTGAGACGTCAACAGCGATTTGAACCACCGTCATAAGTTCCAGCATAACAACAGAAAGCGTCCCCAGTAACCAACAAAACCGGGTGGGTTGACCGGCAGAGCTTCTTTGTCAAGGTCCCTGAAGCAGTTGTGTGACGGACGGAGTGTCGACTGAATGGAGACGATTCCAGCACCTGACCAACGGAGACCGATCTGCACAGCGCCTTCCAAGTAAGACCGGGCTATGATGTCAGATAAACAGAGTGGCTTTATTTAACTCTATCAACATCATTAACCTTCTCTCAAGTTAATAAATCCATCCATCCATCCATTTTCTTCTGCTTTATCCGGAGTCAGGTCACGGGGGCAGCAGCTCAAGCAAAGTTAATAAAGTTAATAAATTAAAAGTTAATAAATACCAAAGTAAATTCCCTGCTGATTAGGACGAATTTAACTCCTAAAAGTCCCACTACGAACCAAATTCTCTGAACGTCATATAATCATTGCTCATTGAATTTCATCATCACTAAATTGCTCACTGTGATTATGTCCTGTTATTTAACTCCTACCAGAGTTAAATAAATATCTTAAACGTGTGAAGTTGTCTGTGATTTTTGTGTGGTTTTACAGAGGGTGTCGGATCTGACCTGCAGAGCTTACTCCTGAAATTTTGAGAGTGATTTTAATATTTCCTATTGACTGACCCTAAAATCAGCGATATAATAACCTTGTTATAACATCATTCAGTCCAATAGGTGGTGCCCTTTTCCGAGGTAAAATTATCCACAAGTGATCATTTCAAATATCCTAAACACATATTATATTCTTAATTCAGGGAAATTACAGCCAGACTCAACAACAGAATTGGTTTATAATATGAAAGAGAAAGCCAAAGATTCTGCTAAAAAAAAATACGGATTGGAAAATGCAAAAAAAAAAAAGAAAAAAAAAAGCTGACTCCAAGTGTAGAAGGTCATAGACCTCTGTGTTGTAGGAAATAAAAGATGTCTTATTTCAAAGTTGAGAATTTTGATTCCCAGAGTTTATGTGAGGGTCAAAGGTGACTGACTCTGAGTTGTGAAACAAAGGAATTAGAGAATTAAGATTGTGTCTGGTCTCTGGGTCAGGAACCCTGTGGATATTGTGTATTGTGGAGTTTTGGTGTCAATTTGACTACCTCAATGTGACGGATAAAACAGCTGTTTATAAGGAAAGACTAACACTGGCTCTCTGAGACTCGGTGTTATCACTGACGACTTTGATAAATGTACCGCGGATATCTGTTGTTGTATGTGTATATGTGTGTGAGTCTGTGTCCAGGGTGAAAAGAAAAATTCTTTAAGGGGAAAATTCTGAGATAAACCTGTTAATGAAATAAACTTATTCAGCTTGTTAAGATGATAACTCAAAAACAATGAATACTATCACCTTCCTACTTTCCATATTCAATGATCATATAAATAACTAGGATGAAGTGGTTAGAATATGGCTAATAATGTTACATACTGGCAAAACCAAAGACCAAGTCAAATTTTGTGTATTCTGGTGAATTTTAACAGTTATGAAGCCTTCTGAAACAAATAAAACTCACTTCAATCTGTTCAGTAAAAACACAGTATCGATTATGGGGGTCTGGGGGATCTCCCCCAGAAATTTTTTAAAAGAGCAAGTCAAATTTTGTATATTCTAGTGAATTTGAATGGGTATGAAGTCCTCTGAAACAAAGAAAACTCACTTCAAACTGTCAAGTAAAAATTCTTTGTGTTCTGTAGTGTTTTGATGCACTGTTTCTTTCTCTTTTTGCTCTGTATGCACCACTCTGCATTTAATCATTAGTGATTGATCTCTGCTCCCCTCCACAGCATGTCTTTTTCCTGGTTCTCTCCCTCAGCCCCAACCAGTCCCAGCAGAAGACTGCCCCTCCCTGAGCCTGGTTCTGCTGGAGGTTTCTTCCTGTTAAAAGGGAGTTTTTTCCTTCCCACTGTAGCCAAGTGCTTGCTCACAGGGGGTCGTTTTGACCGTTGGGGTTTTACATAATTATTGTATGGCCTTGCCTTACAATATAAAGCGCCTTGGGGCAACTGTTTGTTGTGATTTGGCGCTATATAAAAAAAATTGATTGATTGATTGATTAATCCAGTAAATGCACCAAATGGGTGCTGTGTCATTGACTGTACAGTCAATAAAATACAAAATTAGGGCCTAAAGCAACTGACAACGTTGTTCTGCTGTGCACGAAGTAACACTGTCACCAGTTTTGAAAACGCATGCACACTGAGAAACTCAAAACTGGTCTATTCACATTTAATCAGTAAAATGCTCTCACTCGTAAAACAAACTAGGGCTGCAACTAACGATTAGTTTAGTAATCAATTAATCATTTTTTGTTGTTTTTTTTTTACTTACATGTGAGTTTTGCCATTATTTCTTTAAGTGAGTTATTATTACCTGATAATCTCCACCACCCGCCGGTGGGCGGTTTTGTGCAAATTACACATAATCCAAACAAAGTCAACCATCCACCACAAAATCCAATAACTAATCATTTGTGATGAATTTACGATTCAGAATTTAGAACTTCTTACCTTGTCCGGTGTTCTGAAGGTCCATATCAGTCCAAATCTGGGCATGACTGGGCTCATTTTGTCCGTAACAATCCACGGAATAAGAATATGTAGTTGTATTTTCCATAAAGTAAGATCATTTGAAGAAATAATCCATCAAAGTACATTTTTGTCATGTTTTTGTAAAAAAAAAGATGAGGAAAAAAACAAGTGTGTTTCTCATTATTGTACACCAGTTCACGCCATTACTGAGTTACGACAGGTATGCTCGATTTCCTACTGCTCTTAGCTTCAAAATGGCACCATGATTGGAGTTGTCGGTGCACGGAGTCACCCAGCAGAGCCCTTTGACCAAAACAAGCGCTCCATAAGGACAACTACGTAACGCCTGTTATCCAATCAGTGCAAGAAAAAATAAGTCACGTGTGGAGCATTTGGGCTACGTAGGGTTGTAAAACAGGAAATAAGCTTTCCAATGCATTATGGGACTTGTAGTCACGCATCCAGAGGCCGCTGCTATAGTCATGCGTAACAGGGCCAGGCGGAGGTCAGAACGCATGTGGCAGGCCCGGATCCAGACCAGTTTGGACCAATGCAGTTGCATCGGTCAGATTTTTTTTACGCATCGTTCGTCATCGGTAAAAAAATAAATCTCGAATAATCCCAAAACGTGTCCCTGCGGTGAACACAGCTTTTGATTTGATCCCACAATGCACCACGCAGGTGTACACAGGAAAATTCAAACCGGATTAAACAAACATAGCGTCAGTCCAGTCGAGTCGATGATCATGGCATCCAGGAAAAAATGTTGTGCAAGGAAAATTGGGCGCTTACTTCAGCAAGAAACGGTGAGTGGTTTATAAATAGTTTTCAGACAACAGTGTGTTTGAAAGGCGTTCTGTGATGACTGAAATTACATTTTCGGTGGTTTTCCGACCACATGTCAACCTATAGTCCGTAAAGTATACAGATTTTTCAGAGTTTCAGAGTCATACGGACGTACAAATAAAGTCAGATATTCAGGGTTTGGTCTGCAGCGGCTCTGTAATCAACCATTTCTGCAGTGCGACCCCACTTTGAAGCGTGAACCATTGAAGCAATGCTTCGATCCACTAGCTCATTGGTTCTTTGATTCGCTGCTCTTCAGAAGCAGTAAGTCCGCTTCTTAACCCCTTTCAAAGCCATTAAAATACCGTGAGTCACTTTTGTGTGGATTAAAGTCACTAACTGGGACTCTTGTCTTGTTGCAGTCAAGAAATGAGAATCGTCCTCCGTTTCATTGTCACAGCTCCAAACACACTCTCTGCCGTTAATCTTTCCAAATCAGTGATCAGATTAAAGTTACTTCTCCAAGTCACTGTGCGTTACTATTATTTTTCATTGTGGGTCGATAGCAGCATTAAACTTGGTCTGTGGGCAGGAGGTCGGGGTTCGACTGAACTGCCCACTTTAAGCGAGCTGTGAGCTTTTCATCCACGGTTTTGTGCAGCAGCTACGACTCGTCCTCACCTCTTAAAGTGCGGTGACAAGAGCACACCTGTACTGAGCTTTACAAAGACATTTTTATTCTTTTTTATTCGATGCATCAACAACTAACACTATTTTCCACTCAAATGCACCTAAACTCTCTTTCTGAGGACCACATGATGTGAAAACGCAACTGTAAATCTGGTCATGTTTTCTGCATAAATAAATGTTATCCATTCTTTGTGCTCAAACGCCAAAGCAGGGGCGAATCTAGATGGAATGGGGGCGTGGGGCAGGGATGTGCCCCCCCTCACAATACCCCTAGATTAAAGGTCCAGTTTTGAAGATGGCGCCACGTGAAGGCGCCCTGGTATTCTGGTGCTCCCTGTTTTGTCTGTTTTTGTGCATAAATCGTGTGTCATCGTGTTCCTACACCCGCGAGGAGCTTCTAAACATCAGATCATCAACACCCACGGACATTACGCCAGTTTTTTTAGTGCATGCAGCTGAACTGGTTCACTTTTTGGCCAAAAAAGTGAGACGACGGCGGAGAGGGAAACGCACTGGAGCTCTTGTGCGCCTCAGACGAAGGGGCACGCGCACGCCCCTACCTGGGATATTTCTCTCCAGCAGCTCCGTCAGCAGAAAGAGGTGGCTTTCAGAGAAGGAGACAGACAGCTATAGAGGTGCAAAGTACAGATTTAGCAAGGAGGTGGCAAAGGCTAAATCCATGTACAGTTCACGTCTGCAGCAAAGGTTCTCTGCCAACGGACCTTGAGGATGGGGAAGGGTCCAATGAAACGGTCCTTCAATTTGGGGGACTCGACCTGGAGAGGAATGTCCTTGGTGGAAAGCCACACCTCCTGCCCGGGCTGGTAAGTAGGGGCCGGGGACCGTCGACGGTCTGCATGGGCTTTAGCCCTCGTCCGGGCCCTCAACAAGGCCGAACGGGCGGTGCGCCACACCCGACGGCATCTCCGCAGGTGGGCCTGGACCGAGGGCACACCGACCTCTCCCTCCACCAAAGGAAACAAAGGGGGCTGGTACCCCAGACACACCTCGAACGGGGAGAGGCCGGTGGCAGAGGACACCTGGCTGTTATGAGCGTACTCGATCCAGGCCAGATGTTCACTCCAAGCCGTCGGGTGTGCGGAGGTCGTGCACCTGAGGGCCTGCTCCAACTCCTGGTTGGCCCGTTCGACCTGTCCGTTAGTCTGCGGGTGATACCCAGACGAGAGGCTTACAGTGGCCCCCAGTTCCCGGCAGAAACTTCTCCACACCTGCGAGGAGAACTGGGGACCACGATGTCTGTTGGTATCCCATGCAGCCGGACAACATGGTGGACGAGGAGATCCGCCGTCTCCTGGGCCGACGGGAGCTTCGGGAGGGCCACGAAGTGGGCTGCCTTGGAGAAACGGTCCACTATCGTGAGTATGGTGGTGTGTCCCCGGGACGGCGGGAGGCCCGTGACAAAATCCAGACCAATGTGGGACCAGGGGCGGTGAGGCACAGGAAGTGGCTGTAGAAGTCCCTGTGCCTTCTGGTGGTCAGCCTTGCCCCTGGCGCAGGTGGTGCAGGCCTGGATGTAAGCCCGGACATCAGTCTCCAGGGACACCCACCAGAAGCGCTGCCGGACTACTGCCACGGTCCTACGCACCCCTGGGTGGCAGGAGAGTTTGGACCCGTGACAGAAGTCCAGGACGGCAGCCCTGGCCTCTGATGGGACGTATAGTCTGTTCTTCGGTCCTGTTCCGGGATCCGGGCTCCGTGCCAGGGCCTCCCGGACGGTCTTCTCCACGTCCCAGGTCAGAGCAGCCACGATAGTGGACTCCGGGAGAATGGGTTCCGGTGGATCCGACAGCTCGGTCTTGACTTCCTGTTCATGCCCCGGGACAGGGCATCCGATACTTTGGTTTTTGGTCCCGGGGCGGTAGGTGATCCGAAGTCAAAACGGCCGAAAAAACAGTGACCAGCGGGCTTGCCTGGGGTTCAGTCGCTTGGCGGTCCTGATATACTCCAGGTTCCGGTGGTCAGTGAAAACCGTGAAAGGCACAGACGCTCACTCCAGCAGGTGTCTCCACTCCTCAAGGGCCTCTTTCACCGCAAGGAGCTCTCGATTGCCCACGTCATAGTTCCGCTCTGCTGGGGTAAACCTGCGGGAAAAATAGGCACACGGGTGAAGAACCTTATCGGTTTCTCCGCTCTGGGATAGCACGGCTCCTATCCCTGAGTCAGAGGCGTCCACTTCAACCACAAACTGGCAACCAGGATCGGGCTGCACCAAGACCGGTGCAGTCGAGAACCGGCGTTTCAACTCCCTAAACGCGGCTTCGCACCGATCCGACCAGGTGAAGGGAACTTTTGGTGAGGTCAGGGCCGTCAGGGGGGCTAACAACCTGACTAACCCCTTAATGAACCTCCTGTAGAAATTTGCGAAGCCGAGGAACTGTTGCAGCTTCCTATGGCTTGTAGGTTGGGGCCAGTCTCTCACCGCTGCGACCTTGGCCGGATCCGGGGCGACGGAGTCGGAGGAGATGATAAACCCCAGGAAGGACAAAGAAGTGCGGTGAAACTCACACTTCTCGCCCTTCACAAACAACCGGTTCTCCAACAACCGCTGCAGGACCTGACGTACATGCCGTACATGGGTCTCAGGGTCCGGAGAAAAGATGAGTATATCATCCAGATATAAGAAGACAAATCGGTGCAGGAAGTCCCGCAAGACGTCATTAACCAAAGCTTGGAACGTCGCGGGGGCGTTAGTGAGGCCGAACGGCATGACCAGGTACTCAAAATGACCTAACGGGGTGTTAAATGCCGTCTTCCATTCGTCTCCCTTCCGGATCCGAACTAGGTGGTATGCGTTCCTAAGATCCAACTTTGTGAAGATTTTGGCTCCATGCAGGGGGGTGAACACTGAATCCAACAAAGGCAACGGGTATCGGTTGCGAACCATGATCTCGTTCAGCCCCCGATAATCAATGCATGGACGAAGACCGCCATCTTTTTTTCCCACAAAAAAGAAACCCGCTCCCATCGGAGAGGTGGAGTTACGGATCAGCCCGGCAGCTAAGGAGTCCCGGATGTAGGTCTCCATCGATTCGCGCTCAGGTCGGGAGAGGTTGTACAGCCTGCTGGACGGGAACTCCACGCCTGGCAACAAATCGATGGCACAATCATATGGACGGTGCGGGGGAAGAGTGAGTGCCCGATCCTTGCTAAAAACGTCAGCAAGATCGTGGTACTCAACCGGCACCGCCGACAGATTGGGGGGTACTTCGACCTGCTCCTTAGCCTGGGAACCGGGAGGAACCGAGGATCCCAAACACCTCCGATGGCAGGTTTCGCTCCACTGTACCACCACCCCGGACGGCCAATCAATCCGGGGATTGTGTTTCAACATCCAGGGGAACCCCAGAATCACACGGGAGGTAGAAGGAGTCACAAAAAACTCAATCTCCTCCCTATGATTCCCTGACACTACCAGAGTTACTGGTGGTGTCTTGTGTGTGAGTAAAGGGAGTAGGGTGCCATCTAGTGCTCGCACCTGCATGGTGTAGGTAGCGCCACCAGAGGGAGCCCTACCTCCCTGGCCCATCTGCTGTCTAACAGATTCCCTTCTGACCCTGTGTCTACCAGTGCTGGGGCCTGAAGGGTTAAATCCCCACTAAGGATTGTAACTGGGAGTCGTGCGGCAATATGTGTGTGTCCCACGTGAATTTTTTGGCCCACCCTAAGCCCAGTCTCTAGGGGCGGGCGTTGGTGTTTAACTGTTCGGGGCAATCGCTCAATTGATGCTCCATTGAGCCACAAACAAAACACGCCCCGCGTGGAAACCTCCTCTGTCTATTAGGTGGTCTAAATGTGGCCCTGCTCGTGTCCATAGCTTCATCAGCAGGGGGAGCTGTCGCCCCACGGGACGTAGATGCCAGGGAGCGTGGGAAGGGCGGACCTTTCTCGGACCCGGAAGGAAGAGGGACGGCGCGCGCCCGGCCATGTCCTTCGTCTCGTTCCCGACGGCGTTCCTCCAACCGATTGTCTAACCGTATAACGAGATCAATAAGCCCATCTAATTCCCGCGGTTCATCCTTGGCCACTAGGTGCTCCTTTAGGACTGACGACAGTCCGTTTACAAAGGCGGCGCGGAGCGCAGCGTTATTCCAGCCGGACCTCGCAGCCGCGATGCGGAAGTCGACTGCATAAGCGGCTGCGCTCCGGCGTCCCTGTCTCATCGACAGCAGCACGGTTGAAGCGGTCTCTCCCCTGTTAGGGTGATCAAACACAGTTCTGAACTCCCTCACAAACCCAGTGTATGTGTGAAGGAGCCGTGAATTTTGCTCCCAAAGCGCCGTAGCCCAAGCGCGTGCCTCTCCCCGAAGCAGAGTGATCACATAAGCTATTTTGCTTGCGTCTGACGCGTACATGACGGGACGTTGTGCGAAGACGAGCGAACACTGCATAAGAAAGTCCGCGCACGTCTCCACACAACCTCCGTACGGCTCAGGAGGGCTTATGTATGCTTCAGGGGATGGTGGGAGGGGTTGTTGGACCACCACTGGAACGTTAATATCTAGCACAGGATCGACAGGTGGAGGAGCTGCAGCAGCGCCCTGAGCGCTCGCCGCCACTTGCGCGGAGAGAGCCTCCACCCTGCGGTTCAGGAGGATGTTTTGCTTGGCTATTTGATCCATTCGAGCCGTAAAGGCGGTGAGAATATGCTGTAGCTCACCAATCACGCCTCCTGCAGATGCCTGCGCTCCCTGCTCTCCCATTGGTTGTTCAACAGCCTGGCGACGCCCCTCGGAGTCCATGACGCTGGCCGAGATATCCTGTTGGGAAAGTGTAGTGACACGGACCCACAACAGGGGGCGTAAATGAACGGACAATGGAAGAAGTCAAATTATAACACTTTACTGGTGTGAATGTCACAACCAAACACAGCAGAATCAGAATGTGCAACAGTCAATTAATAAAGGTGTCGTGTGGGCAGGCTCGACGATAGGAGACGCCCGTCAGGAAACGAACCGGAACCACACGATTTCCACCGCCACCTGAACCCGAGGAATACTGGAGCCGCCAAGTCCCGGAGTCCCCAGGTGGCCACCTCTCCGGCGTGTCGGATCTGGTACTGCTGGCAGAAAGCAAAAGACAGTCAAAGGGTGGGTGTGTGAACACCCAGTAACAATGGTGGGAATGCCACCTCCACCTCTCACTCAACACGTTGCAGTGGTCTCAGAGGAAAAGGAGCGCCGTCATGCACAGCCTCCACCAAAACGACCGGTTCTCCTGCAAACACTCACAATCACAGATTTATAAATCTCAAAAAAAGGCTGAGAGTAGTACCTCCAAATGAAGATGATATCTCGGCAGTTTGGTGGAGGTGTCTTCCTGCTTTTATACCAGATGTATGGATTAGTGACAGCTGTCACAGATGATGGGTGACAGCTGTCACCACGGCTTGTTCCTGAGGCGGCAGCGCCCTCTCGTGCCTGAAGCCCGCACTTCAGGCAGGGCACCTTCTGGTGGTAGGCCAGCAGTACCTCCTCTTCTGGCGGCCCACACAACAAAGACAGGGAGGAGAAGGACCGTGGCTCATGGCAAGCAGTAAACAGAGCGGAGAGGAAGAAAAATTCACACGGTCCCTTCCTCCGGATTGCGGCACCATCCACGCTGACATTGCTGCTGCTCTGATTAGCGCAGAACAGGATGTTGCTTTGACAATGAGACTATCATATTTCGGCCCCAAAACACGCATGACACCACGTGCACACACGTATGTGTGGTTAAATTTTCCAAATGACGGAAATCCATCATGGTGATGGAGAACTTTAACCCATGGCATGATCCTGCTCATCCGATCATTAATTCAGCGAATGATTTCGAGCACATTAAATGGCTTGTTGCTAGATTGTTATTATATGGCTCTGTTGCGGTCTGATCCTGATTCTTGTCACACCACTTAGGTGAGAAAATATGATTGTTGTTACATTTGCAGAAAACATTGTTTCCTCCAAGTGTAAGATTTTGATGTTTCTATGAACATGATCAGGCTACTGAAAATCCTGTGCTGGAAGTGGTGGCTCTGTGATAATGAGAATATAGACATTAAAATTGATAAATGGGGGGGGAAATGTTAGAAATTGTAAATATACTCAACAAAAATATAAACGCAACACTTTTGGTTTTGCTCCCATTTTGTATGAGATGAACTCAAAGATCTAAAACTTTTTCCACATACACAATATCACCATTTCCCTCAAATATTGTTCACAAACCAGTCTAAATCTGTGATAGTGAGCACTTCTCCTTTGCTGAGATAATCCATCCCACCTCACAGGTGTGCCATATCAAGATGCTGATTAGACACCATGATTAATCAACTCAACTTTCAATCAACTTTTTTTTTATATAGCGCCAAATCACAACAAACAGTTGCCCCAAGGCGCTTTATATTGTAAGGCAAGGCCATACAACAATCATGAAAAACCCCAACGGTCAAAACGACCCCCTGTGAGCAAGCACTTGGCAACAGTGGGAAGGAAGGATTAGTGCACAGGTGTGCCTTAGACTGCCCACAATAAAAGGCCACTCTGAAAGGTGCAGTTTTATCACACAGCACAATGCCACAGATGTCGCAAGATTTGAGGGAGCGTGCAATTGGCATGCTGACAGCAGGAATGTCAATCAGAGCTGTTGCTCGTATATTGAATGTTCATTTCTCTACCATAAGCCGTCTCCAAAGGCGTTTCAGAGAATTTGGCAGTACATCCAACCAGCCTCACAACCGCAGACCACGTGTAACCACACCAGCCCAGGACCTCCACATCCAGCATGTTCATCTCCAAGATCGTCTGAGATCTCTACTGGCCTCTACTGGTGGTTGGCTCTCACTGCGGTATTGTATCACTTCCTGTTCCGGAGCACAGCGGTGTTTTTCTGTATCTGTTAGCTGTTTAATCTGCGCAGTTAGATTGATCTAGTTATCTAGATTACGATTTGTTTCCCAGTGTAATCTTTACGTGCCTTAACTAAAGCACTCATTCTGCTGAATCACCTCTAAATTATTTACACATTATTCACTTTGCGTGTTTTTAGGAATCCGCTAGCTTAGCGTAGCTACTAGCTCTTAGCCGATTTAGCATGGCGGCTTCTCCTGTCTCTCCCGCACTTTTCTGCTCTGGGTGTGAAATGTTTAGTTATTCCTCGGCCTCCTTTAGCAGTAATGGTACTTGTAATAAGTGTAGCTTATTCGTAGCTTTGGAGGCCAGGCTGGGCGAATTGGAGACTCGGCTCCGCACCGTGGAAAATTCTACAGCTAGCCAGGCCCCTGTAGTCGGTGCGGACCAAGGTAGCTTAGCCGCCGTTAGTTCCCCTCTGGCAGATCCCGAGCAGCCGGGAAAGCAGGCTGACTGGGTGACTGTGAGGAGGAAGCGTAGCCCTAAACAGAAGCCCCGTGTACACCGCCAACCCGTTCACATTTCTAACCGTTTTTCCCCACTCGACGACACACCCGCCGAGGATCAAACTCTGGTTATTGGCGACTCTGTTTTGAGAAATGTGAAGTTAGCGACACCAGCAACCATAGTCAATTGTCTTCCGGGGGCCAGAGCAGGCGACATTGAAGGAAATTTGAAACTGCTGGTTAAGGCTAAGCGTAAATTTGGTAAGATTGTAATTCACGTCGGCAGTAATGACACCCGGTTACGCCAATCGGAGGTCACTAAAATTAACATTAAATCGGTGTGTAACTTTGCAAAAACAATGTCGGACTCTGTAATTTTCTCTGGGCCCCTCCCCAATCAGACCGGGAGTGACATGTTTAGCCGCATGTTCTCCTTGAATTGCTGGCTGTCTGAGTGGTGTCCAAAAAATGAGGTGGGCTTCATAGATAATTGGCAAAGCTTCTGGGGAAAACCTGGTCTTGTTAGGAGAGACGGCATCCATCCCACTTTGGATGGAGCAGCTCTCATTTCTAGAAATCTGGCTAATTTTCTTAAATCCTCCAAACCGTGACTATCCAGGGTTGGGACCAGGAAGCAGAGTTGTAGTCTTACACACCTCTCTGCAGCTTCTCTCCCCCTGCCATCCCCTCATTACCCCATCCCCGTAGAGACGGTGCCTGCTCCCAGACTACCAATAACCAGCAAAAATCTATTTAAGCATAAAAATTCAAAAAGAAAAAATAATATAGCACCTTCTACTGCACCACAGACTAAAACAGTTAAATGTGGTCTATTAAACATTAGGTCTCTCTCTTCTAAGTCCCTGTTGGTAAATGATATAATAATTGATCAACATATTGATTTATTCTGCCTAACAGAAACCTGGTTACAGCAGGATGAATATGTTAGTTTAAATGAGTCAACACCCCCGAGTCACACTAACTGTCAGAATGCTCGTAGCACGGGCCGGGGCGGTGGATTAGCAGCAATCTTCCATTCCAGCTTATTAATTAATCAAAAACCCAGACAGAGCTTTAATTCATTTGAAAGCTTGTCTCTTAGTCTTGTCCATCCAAATTGGAAGTCCCAAAAACCAGTTTTATTTGTTATTATCTATCGTCCACCTGGTCGTTACTGTGAGTTTCTCTGTGAATTTTCAGACCTTTTGTCTGACTTAGTGCTTAGCTCAGATAAGATAATTATAGTGGGCGATTTTAACATCCACACAGATGCTGAGAATGACAGCCTCAACACTGCATTTAATCTATTATTAGACTCTATTGGCTTTGCTCAAAAAGTAAATGAGTCCACCCACCACTTTAATCATATCTTAGATCTTGTTCTGACTTATGGTATGGAAATAGAAGACTTAACAGTATTCCCTGAAAACTCCCTTCTGTCTGATCATTTTTAATAACATTTACATTTACTCTGATGGACTACCCAGCAGTAGGGAATAAGTTTCATTACACTAGAAGTCTTTCAGAAAGCGCTGTAACTAGGTTTAAGGATATGATTCCTTCTTTATGTTCTCTAATGCCATATACCAACACAGTGCAGAGTAGCTACCTAAACTCTGTAAGGGAGATAGAGTATCTCGTCAATAGTTTTACATCCTCATTGAAGACAACTTTGGATGCTGTAGCTCCTCTGAAAAAGAGAGCTTTAAATCAGAAGTGTCTGACTCCATGGTATAACTCTCAAACTCGTAGCTTAAAGCAGATAACCCGTAAGTTGGAGAGGAAATGGCGTCTCACTAATTTAGAAGATCTTCACTTAGCCTGGAAAAAGAGTCTGTTGCTCTATAAAAAAGCCCTCCGTAAAGCTAGGACATCTTTCTACTCATCACTAATTGAAGAAAATAAGAACAACCCCAGGTTTCTTTTCAGCACTGTAGCCAGGCTGACAAAGAGTCAGAGCTCTATTGAGCTGAGTATTCCATTATCTTTAACTAGTAATGAGTTCATGACTTTCTTTGCTAACAAAATTTTAACTATTAGAGAAAAAATTACTCATAACCATCCCAAAGACGTATCGTTATCTTTGGCTGCTTTCAGTGATGCCGGTATTTGGTTAGACTCTTTCTCTCCGATTGTTCTGTCTGAGTTATTTTCATTAGTTACTTCATCCAAACCATCAACATGTTTATTAGACCCCATTCCTACCAGGCTGCTCAAGGAAGCCCTACCATTATTTAATGCTTCGATCTTAAATATGATCAATCTATCTTTGTTAGTTGGCTATGTACCACAGGCTTTTAAGGTGGCAGTAATTAAACCATTACTTAAAAAGCCATCACTTGACCCAGCTATCTTAGCTAATTATAGGCCAATCTCCAACCTTCCTTTTCTCTCAAAAATTCTTGAAAGGGTAGTTGTAAAACAGCTAACTGATCATCTGCAGAGGAATGGTCTATTTGAAGAGTTTCAGTCAGGTTTTAGAATTCATCATAGTACAGAAACAGCATTAGTGAAGGTTACAAATGATCTTCTTATGGCCTCGGACAGTGGACTCATCTCTGTGCTTGTTCTGTTAGACCTCAGTGCTGCTTTTGATACTGTTGACCATAAAATTTTATTACAGAGATTAGAGCATGCCATAGGTATTAAAGGCACTGCGCTGCGGTGGTTTGAATCATATTTGTCTAATAGATTACAATTTGTTCATGTAAATGGGGAATCTTCTTCACAGACTAAAGTTAATTATGGAGTTCCACAAGGTTCTGTGCTAGGACCAATTTTATTCACTTTATATATGCTTCCCTTAGGCAGTATTATTAGACGGTATTGCTTAAATTTTCATTGTTACGCAGATGATACCCAGCTTTATCTATCCATGAAGCCAGAGGACACACACCAATTAGCTAAACTGCAGGATTGTCTTACAGACATAAAGACATGGATGACCTCTAATTTCCTGCTTTTAAACTCAGATAAAACTGAAGTTATTGTTCTTGGCCCCACAAATCTTAGAAACATGGTGTCTAACCAGATCCTTACTCTGGATGGCATTACCCTGACCTCTAGTAATACTGTGAGAAATCTTGGAGTCATTTTTGATCAGGATATGTCATTCAAAGCGCATATTAAACAAATATGTAGGACTGCTTTTTTGCATTTACGCAATATCTCTAAAATCAGAAAGGTCTTGTCTCAGAGTGATGCTGAAAAACTAATTCATGCATTTATTTCCTCTAGGCTGGACTATTGTAATTCATTATTATCAGGTTGTCCTAAAAGTTCCCTAAAAAGCCTTCAGTTAATTCAAAATGCTGCAGCTAGAGTGCTGACGGGGACTAGAAGGAGAGAGCATATCTCACCCATATTGGCCTCTCTTCATTGGCTTCCTGTTAATTCTAGAATAGAATTTAAAATTCTTCTTCTTACTTATAAGGTTTGAATAATCAGGTCCCATCTTATCTTAGGGACCTCGTAGTACCATATCACCCCAATAGAGCGCTTCGCTCTCAGACTGCAGGCTTACTTGTAGTTCCTAGGGTTTGTAAGAGTAGAATGGGAGGCAGAGCCTTCAGCTTTCAGGCTCCTCTCCTGTGGAACCAGCTCCCAATTCAGATCAGGGAGACAGACACCCTCTCTACTTTAAGATTAGGCTTAAAACTTTCCTTTTTGCTAAAGCTTATAGTTAGGGCTGGATCAGGTGACCCTGAACCATCCCTTAGTTATGCTGCTATAGACGTAGACTGCTGGGGGGTTCCCATGATGCACTGTTTCTTTCTCTTTTTGCTCTGTATGCACCACTCTGCATTTAATCATTAGTGATCGATCTCTGCTCCCCTCCACAGCATGTCTTTTTCCTGGTTCTCTCCCTCAGCCCCAACCAGTCCCAGCAGAAGACTGCCCCTCCCTGAGCCTGGTTCTGCTGGAGGTTTCTTCCTGTTAAAAGGGAGTTTTTCCTTCCCACTGTAGCCAAGTGCTTGCTCACAGGGGGTCGTTTTGACCGTTGGGGTTTTACATCATTATTGTATGGCCTTGCCTTACAATATAAAGCGCCTTGGGGCAACTGTTTGTTGTGATTTGGCGCTATATAAAAAAAAAATTGATTGATTGATTGACCAGCCACTCGGACAGCTGCTGAAACAATCGGTTTGCATAACCAAAGAATTTCTGCACAAACTGTCAGAAACCGTCTCAGGGAAGCTCATCTGCATGCTCGTCGTCCTCATCGGGGTCTCGACCTGACTCCAGTTCGTCGTCGTAACCGACTTGAGTGGGCAAATGCTCACATTCGCTGGCGTTTGGCACGTTGGAGAGGTGTTCTCTTCACGGATGAATCCCGGTTCACACTGTTCAGGGCAGATGGCAGACAGCGTGTGTGGCGTCGTGTGGGTGAGCGGTTTTCTGATGTCAGTGTTGTGGATCGAGTGGCCCATGGTGGCGGTGGGGTTATGGTATGGGCAGGCGTCTGTTATCAATCAATCAATCAACTTTTTTCTTATATAGCGCCAAATCACAACAAACAGTTGCCCCAAGGCGCTTTATATTGTAAGGCAAGGCCATACAATAATTATGAAAAACCCCAACGGTCAAAACGACCCCCTATGAGCAAGCACTTGGCTACAGTGGGAAGGAAAAACTCCCTTTTAACAGGAAGAAACCTCCAGCAGAACCAGGCTCAGGGAGGGGCAGTCTTCTGCTGAGACTGGTTGGGGCTGAGGGAAAGAACCAGGAAAAAGACATGCTGTGAAGGGGGGCAGAGATCGATCACTAATGATTAAATGCAGAGATTATGGACGAAGAACACAGGTGCATTTTATTGATGGCATTTTGAATGCACAGAGATACCGTGACGAGATCCTGAGGCCCACTGTTGTGCCATACATCCAAGAACATCACCTCATGTTGCAGCAGGATAATGCACGGCCCCATGTTGCAAGGATCTGTACACAATTCTTGGAAGCTGAAAATGTCCCAGTTCTTGCATGGCCAGCATACTCACCGGACATGTCACCCATTGAGCATGTTTGGGATGCTCTGGACCGGCGTATACGACAGCGTGTACCAGTTCCTGCCAATATCCAGCAACTTCACACAGCCATTGAAGAGGAGTGGACCAACATTCCACAGGCCACAATTGACAACCTGATCAACTCTATGCAAAGGAGATGTGTTGCACTGCATGAGGCAAATGGTGGTCACACCAGATACTGACTGGTATCCCCCCCAATAAAACAAAACTGCACCTTTCAGAGTGGCCTTTTATTGTGGGCAGTCTAAGGCACACCTGTGCACTAATCATGGTGTCTAATCAGCATCTTGATATGGCACACCTGTGAGGTGGGATGGATTATCTCAGCAAAGGAGAAGTGCTAACTATCACAGATTTAGACTGGTTTGTGACCAATATTTGAGGGAAATGGTGATATTGTGTATGTGGAAAAAGTTTTAGATCTTTGAGTTCATCTCATACAAAATGGGAGCAAAACCAAAAGTGTTGCGTTTATATTTTTGTTGAGTGTATATGTTACTAATTATAATGTCCTGATTTTTCTTATACATTGTGTGTCTGTGATTTTACTTTCTAAATGAACCACTGAGCATTTCACACAGTAAAATGTCCTCTTGGTGCTTTGAGAACTGTCTGAGAGTGTAAATCTTGTTTACTGAGCACAGTAGTACGTTTAATTAGCTGACTGTCCATGAACAGGAACACTGTGCCCTGTGAAAAACTGACTGTAACCGGTACTGTTCTGACTCTGTTGAGAAAACCATAATAATGTCTTATCTGGATGGAGACAGGTGCTGAGTTGTTCTCTTTTGCTCATTCTTTGTCTGCTGCTCTCTCTTTCTCCTTTCTGCACAGGTGGCGCGCCACAAGCTGATCGACACACCTGTTCCACATCTCATTACTGCAGTATATGAACCCTGGCTCTTCACTCCATCCTCGCCAGAAACTCTGAAAACCTTCCACAGTAAGACTGGTCATTTTTCTTGCTCAAGTATTTTTTCTCAGTGTTTCCACACACCAGCCGGTAAAGCCGGTAAGCTTGTTGCTGAAGCAAACCAAGACTTTCCTGCAGCCTGTGACGGAACTCCCACGCTCCACATCAGCCAAGTTAAGTGTTTGCTCTCTTTTGCTTTTATGAGTTGCTGCATACTGAACTCTGCTTAAAATGTAATACAAGTTGAACTGTGAACTTTTCCTGAAGAGGAGCAACTGGAAGAAACTGCACTAAATCATTTTTGTCTAATTGCCTGCTTACCAGGACCAGCTGTGATAAGTTATGTGCTGCCCTGATCTACCGGAAAATTGGCAAGACGGCGGCATCAAGAACCACGGGCCCTCGCTTGTCCGTCATGATTAACGAGGTTGGCAAGGCAGTGCATTCTCAGACTGCGTTGACTCTTGAATTCAGACGCAAATTGGATGACATCTTGGAGCAGATGCGCGCCTTGCAGATGAAGCTGAAGGTTTCGGAGGCGGGTGAATATTCTTAATTCATAATTGGGATTTGGCTGTGCAAATGGAACTGTTAAAGTGTTTTTCATTGCTCAGCTGCAACACTATAGGCTATATAGCATCAAGGTCAATTGCCCACTGTTTACCTCCAGAGGAATTTATTCAGTCCTTGGTGAGATTATTCGGCTCCATTCTTATCTCAACCCACAAAGACAATAATTGACTTACACATGGACTGAAGCATGCTCCAGTTTCTCCTTTTACCTGTCTTCCTGCCCCTCCCCCCCTGCGGCAGGCCCCTGTTCTTCCCAAGCTGGTAGGCGGCGCAACTTGACAGTTGCAGCGGCTACCAACACACATAAGTTGTCACTAACTGACTGTGTGAACCGCTTCTGGAAGTGACTGGCTCAGCACTCACCATCTGTGTCTCTCTCTCCAACCTCGTCGACAGCTTGTGGCGGCCACCTGGCTCTGGATCCATCTGCTGGGACTGAAACCATTTTGGACTGCGGACTCCCTGGTTCCACCGCTCAGCAGGCTGGTCTCCACTCGGCTAGGCAGCCTTTCATATTTATTCTGTTCAATAAATCCTTTGTTACCGCTCACTTTCTGCTCTCTGCTTCTGGGTTTGTCTTCCACTCACACCCAAATCATGACATTCTTGGCTTTTATGTATTTGAATAAAAGGAGGAAAGCAAGACCGGGTCTTTCACAGTGAGATGAGGCGAGGGAGGGGCTCGGTCATCTTTGCTCTCTTTGCGCAAGAATAGAATTAGTTTCACTGTCTGATTATTCTCTGTGTATAATGTCTGGGCTGTCTCGGATTTAACAGGTTTAACTCTGACAAGGTGATGGTCAAGTGATTAAGCACTGGACCTGAGACCAGAGGATCCTTGGTTCAAATCCCAGCCTGACTGAAAAATCACAAAGGGCTCTTGGGCACGGTCCTTAATCCCCTATTGCTCCCAGTGTGTAGTGAGCACCTTGTATGGCAACAGCCAGACATCGGGGTGAATGTGAAGCATTATTGTAAAGCGCGTTGAACGTCTGACGCAGATGGAAAAGCTCTATACAAATGCAGTCCATTTTATTTATTGTTAATGAAAATTCAGTAAGGTATATATTATATTCCAATTCTAAGGTGGAACTATGCCAGTATACAAAGGTATATCTAAAAAGGAAGAGTAAAATAGTAGAGTAGAGCCACTTAGGCGCCTGGTCTTGAGAACCAGTGACACCACCTCAAATTCCTTGTATGTGAGAACTTACTTGGCAATATACAACCCCTGGCAATAATTATGGAATCACTGGCCTCGGAGGATGTTCATTCAGTTGTTTAATTTTGTAGAAAAAATCAGATCACAGACATGACACAAAACTAAAATCATTTCAAATGGCAACTTTCTGGCTTTAAGAAACACTATAAGAAATCAGGAAAAAATGTGGCAGTCAGTAACGGTTACTTTTTTAGACCAAGCAGAGGGAAAAAAATATGGAATCACTCAATTCTGAGGAATAAATTATGGAATCACCCTGTAAATTTTCATCCCCAAAACTAACACCTGCATCAAATCAGATCTGCTTGTTAGTCTGCATCTAAAAAGGAGTGAACACACCTTGGAGAGCTGTTGCACCAAGTGGACTCACATGAATCATGGCTCCAACACGAGAGATGTCAATTGAAACAAAGGAGAGGATTATCAAACTCTTAAAAGAGGGTAAATCATCACGCAATGTTGCAAAAGATGTTGGTTGTTCACAGTCAGCTGTGTCTAAACTCTGGACCAAATACAAACAACATGGGAAGGTTGTTAAAGGCAAACATACTGGTAGACCAAGGAAGACATCAAAGCGTCAATGTTGTGAAAGTGTAGTGACACGGACCCACAACAGGGAGCGCAAATGAACGGTCAATAGATGAGCCAAAAAGTAACAATTTAATGTTGTGAAATGTGCACAACGAATATATAGACAATCTCAGAATATGATTACAGTCAAAGCCGCCAAGTCCCGAATTCCCAGGTGATCACCGTCTCCGACTGTCAGATCTGGTACTGCTGGCGAGAACAAACACAGTCAAGTGTGGGTGTGTGTACACCCAGTAACAACAACGGTGGGAATGCCACCTCCACCTCTCACTCAATATGTGATGAGTACCGCAGTGATTCCTCAGGAGAAAAGAGTGCCGTCCTGCACTCACTCAGCTTCCACAGAAAGAGGAACCGGTACTCCTGCAAACACTCACAATATACAGATATATTGTAACACAAAACGGCTGAGGATATTACCTTCAATGAAGTACGATATCTCGGCGATGAGGTGGAGATGACGTCTGGGTTTTATGGAGTGAGATGATGAAGAATGAGTGACAGCTGTCAGGACGTAATGAGTAACAGCTGTCACTCCCGGCTGTGTCCGTGGCGGCAGCGCCCTCTCGTGCCTGAAGCCCGCACTTCAGGCAGGGTGCCCTCTGGTGGTGGGCCAGCAGTACCTCCTCTTCTGGTGGCCCACACAACAGGACCCCCCCTCAACGGGCGCCTCCTGGCGCCCGACCAGGTTTGTCGGGGTGTCGGCGGTAGAAGTCGGCCAGGAGGGCCGGATCCAGGATGAAGCTCCTCTTCACCCAGGAGCGTTCTTCGGGTCCATACCCTTCCCAGTCCACCAGATATTGGAACCCCCGGCCCATTCGACGGACGTCCAGGAGCCGGCGCACTTTCCAAGCCGGCTCCCCGTCAATGATCCGGGCAGGAGGCGGCGCCGGACCGGGAGCACAGAGGGGTGAGGTGTGGTGAGGTTTGATCCTGGAAACATGGAAGACCGGGTGGATCCGCAGTGAAGCTGGGAGCTGGAGCTTCACCGCGGCAGGGCTGAGGACTTTGAGGATACGGAAGGGGCCGATGAACCTGTCCATCAATTTTGGAGACTGTACTTGCAGGGGGATGTCCTTCGTTGACAACCACACCTCCTGCCCGGGCTGGTATGCAGGGGCCGGGGACCGCCGGCGGTCTGCATGGGTCTTGGCCCTCGTCCGGGCTTTCAACAAGGCAGAACGGGCGGTGCACCACACCCGACGGCACCTCCGAAGATGGGCCCGGACCGAGGGCACACCGACCTCTCCCTTCACCACGGGAAATAATGGGGGCTGGTACCCCAAACACACCTCAAATGGGGAGAGGCCGGTGGCAGAAGACACCTGGCTGTTATGCGCATACTCGATCCAGGCCAGATGGTTACTCCAGGCCGTCGGGTGCGCGGATGTTACGCAGCGGAGGGTCTGTTCCAGTTCCTGGTTGGCCCGCTCTGCCTGTCCGTTCGTCTGTGGATGGTACCCGGATGAGAGGCTCACGGTGGCTCCTCCAGACGTGTGAGGAGAACTGGGGACCACGGTCAGAGACGATGTCGGTGGGTATCCCATGCAGACGGACGACGTGGTGGACCAGAAGGTCTGCTGTCTCCTGGGCTGTTGGGAGCTTCGGGAGGGCCACGAAGTGGGCCGCCTTGGAGAATCGGTCCACTATCGTGGAGATGGTGGTGTTGCCCTGGGACGGCGGGAGGCCCGTGACGAAATCCAAGCCGATGTGGGACCAGGGGCGATGAGGCACGGGTAATGGCTGGAGAAGTCCTTGGGACCTTTTATGGTCTGCCTTGCCCCTGGCACAGGTGGTGCAGGCCTGGATATACTCCCGGACGTCGGCCTCCATAGACGCCCACCAGAAGCGCTGCCGGACAACTGCCACGGTCCTTTGCACCCCTGGATGACAGGAGAGCTTGGAACCGTGACAGAAGTCCAAGACTGCAGCTCTGGCCTCTGGTGGGACGTATAAACGGTTCTTCGGACCTGTTCCTGGGTCCGGGCTCCGTGCCAGGGCCTCCCGGACGGTCTTCTCCACGTCCCAGGTGAGGGTGGCCACGATAGTGGACTCAGGCAGGATAGGCTCCGGTGGATCCGACAGTGCAGTTTTGACCTCCTCTTCGTGTACCCGGGACAAGGCATCTGACCTCTGGTGCTTGGTCCCGGGGCGATAGGTGATCCGGAAGTCAAAACGCCCGAAGAACAGTGACCAGCGGGCTTGCCTGGGGTTCAGCCGCTTGGCGGTCCTGATATACTCCAGGTTCCGATGGTCAGTGAAAACCGTGAATGGCACAGACGCTCCCTCCAACAGGTGTCTCCACTCCTCAAGAGCCTCTTTCACCGCAAGGAGTTCTCGATTGCCGACGTCATAGTTCCGTTCAGCCGGGGTCAACCTGCGTGAAAAGTAGGCACACGGGTGAAGAACCTTATCAGTCTCTCCGCTCTGGGACAGCACGGCTCCTATCCCTGAGTCAGAGGCGTCCACTTCCACCATGAACTGGCGGCTAGGGTCGGGCTGCACCAAAACTGGCGCAGTAGAGAACCGTCGTTTCAACTCCTTGAACGCGGCTTCGCACCGATCCGACCAGGTGAAGGGGACTTTTGGAGAGGTCAGGGGGCTAACTACCTGACTGTAGCCCTTAATGAACCTCCTATAGAAATTAGCGAAGCCGAGGAACTGTTGCAGCTTCCTACGGCTCCATGCAGGGGGGTGAACACGGAATCCAACAATGGCAACGGGTATCGATTGCGAACCATAATCTCATTCAGCCCCCTGTAATCAATGCATGGACGGAGTCCGCCATCTTTCTTGCCCACAAAGAAGAAACCTGCCCCCATCGGGGAGGTGGAGTTCCGGATCAGCCCGGCAGCTAATGAGTCCCGGATGTAGGTCTCCATTGATTCGCGCTCAGGTCGTGAGAGGTTGTACAGCCTGCTGGACGGGAACTCAGCGCCTGGAACCAAATCAATGGCACAATCGTACGGACGGTGCGGGGGAAGGGTGAGTGCCAGATCCTTGCTGAAGACGTCAGCAAGATCGTGGTACTCAACCGGCACTGCCGTCAGATTGGGAGGGACTTTGACCTCCTCCTTAGCCTGTAAACCGGGAGGAACCGAGGATCCTAAACACACCCGATGGCAGGTTTCGCTCCACTGAACCACCACCCCAGACGGCCAATCAATCCGGGGATTGTGCTTCAACATCCATGGGATGCCCAAAATCACGCGGGAGGTAGAAGGAGTTACAAAAAACTCAATCTCCTCCCGATGGTTTCCAGACACCACCAGAGTTACTGGTTGTGTCTTGTGTGTGAGTAAAGGGAGGAGGGTGCCATCTAGTGCCCGCACCTGCAATGGCGAAGGAAGCGCCACCAGAGGGAGCCCTACCTCCCTTGCCCATCTGCTGTCTAGCAGATTCCCTTCTGACCCCGTGTCCACCAGTGCTGGGGCTTGAAGGGTTAAATCCCCATTCAGGATTGTGAATGGGAGTCGTGTGGCAATCTGTGTGTGTCTCACTTGAATGTTTTGACCCCCCCCTTAGCCCAGTCTCTAAGGGCGAGTGTTGTCGTTTTGGCCGTTTGGCAGTTTTTCTGTATGTGCTCCTTTGAGCTGCAGAGAAAACACTCCCTGCGGATCAGCCTCCTCATTTTGGCCCTGTGCGTTTCCCTAACAACGTCAGCAGGGGGAGCTGTTGCCCCACAAAGCGCTGCGGCTGTGGAGCGTGGGGAGGGCGGCCCCTTTTCGAACCCGGAAGGGAGAGGGGCGGCGCGTATCCGGTCACGTCCTTCGCCTCGCTCCCAACGGCGTTCCTCCAACCGATTGTCTAACCGTATAGCGAGATCGATAAGCCCATCTAAATCCCGCGGTTCCTCCTTAGCTACCAGCTGCTCCTTCAGAACCAACGACAGTCCGTTTATGAAGGCGGCGCGGAGCGCAACGTTATTCCAGCCGGACCTCGCAGCTGCGATGCGGAAGTTGACTGCATAAGCGGCTACGCTCTCGCGTCCCTGTCTCATTGACAGCAGCACAGTTGAAGCGGTCTCTCCTCTGTTAGGGTGATCAAACACTGTTCTGAACTCCCCCACAAACCCAGTGTATGCTGATAACAACTGTGAGTTCTGTTCCCAGAGCGCCGTAGCCCAGGCGCGTGCCTTACCCCGAAGCAGAGCAATCACATAAGCTATTTTACTAGCATCTGACGCGTACATGACGGGACGTTGTGCGAAGACGAGCGAACACTGCATAAGAAAGTCCGCGCACGTCTCCACACAACCTCCGTACGGCTCAGGAGGGCTTATGTATGCTTCAGGGGATGGTGGGAGGGGTTGTTGAACCAGGATATTACCTTCAATGAAGTACGATATCTCGGCGATGAGGTGGAGATGACGTCTGGGTTTTATGGAGTGAGATGATGAAGAATGAGTGACAGCTGTCAGGAAGTAATGAGTAACAGCTGTCACTCCCGGCTGTGTCCGTGGCGTCAGCGCCCTCTCGTGCCTGAAGCCCGCACTTCAGGCAGGGCGCCCTCTGGTGGTGGGCCAGCAGTACCTCCTCTTCTGGCGGCCCACACAACAGTCAAGACAGAAAACTTAAAGCAGTATGTCTCAAACATCGAAAATGCACAACAAAACAAATGAGGAACAAATGGGAGGAAACTGGAGTCAACGTCTGTGACCGAACTGTAAGAAATCGCCTAAAGGAAATGGGATTCACATACAGAAAAGCTAAACAAAAGCCATCATTAACACCTAAACAGAAAAAAACAAGGTTACAATGGGCTAAGGAAAAGCAATCGTGGACTGTGGATGACTGGATGAAAGTCATATTCAGTGATGAATCTGGAATCTGCATTGGGCAAGGTGATGATGCTGGAACTTTTGTTTGGTGCCGTTCCAGTGAGATTTATAAAGATGACTGCCTGAAGAGAACATGTAAATTTCCACAGTCATTGATGATATGGGGCTGCATGTCAGGTAAAGGCACTGGGGAGATGGCTGTCATTACATCATCAATAAATGCACAAGTTTACATTGATATTTTGGACACTTTTCTTATCTCATCAGTTGAAAGGATGTTTGGGGATGATGAAATCATTTTTCAAGATGATAATGCATCTTGCCATAGAGCAAAAACTGTGAAAACATTCCTTGCAAAAAGACACATAGGGTCAATGTCATGGCCTGCAAATAGTCCGGATCTTAATCCAATTGAAAATCTTTGGTGGAAGTTGAAGAAAATGGTCCATGACAAGGCTCCAACCTGCAAAGCTGATCTGGCAACAGCAATCAGAGAAAGTTGGAGCCAGATTGATGAAGAGTACTGTTTGTCACTCATTAAGTCCATGCCTCAGAGACTGCAAGCTGTTAGAAAAGCCAGAGGTGGTGCAACAAAATACTAGTGATGAAGCATTTTTTTTGTTTTTCATGATTCCATAATTTTTTCCTCAGAATTGAGTGATTCCATATTTGTTTCCTCTGCTTGGTCTAAAAAAGTAACCGTTACTGACTGCCACATTTTTTCCTGATTTCTTATAGTGTTTCTTAAAGCCAGAAAGTTTCCATTTGAAATGACTTTAGTTTTGTGTCATGTCTGTGATCTGCTTTTTTTCTACAAAATTAAACAACTGAATGAACATCCTCCGAGGCCGGTGATTCCATCATTTTTGCCAGGGGTTGTATGAAGTTGACTGTGTTTGTTCTCTCCTGCTCTGAAAGCAACATTTACACTTCGAGGCTCATTCAGTTTGAGGAGCGGCCCCTCCCCCCTCGCGCCATTGATATAGTAAACAGTGCTTTACGCCGGAGCGAGAGAGCTTGCCACAGGCTTATCCAGTAACATTCAATGGAAAACTAGTCAAGCAATCCTGATACTTACACACTGTTTGAGCATGTGAGATTGTATGAGAGGCTCTCCGTCTGCTCACTTTCACTTTCGCTGTGCATAATGGTGCAGAGCGCATTGGAGCAGCCAGGGGGCTATTCAAACGGGCCAACTTGTAACACAATCACTCCTAAAAACAATCTTTGGTGTGTCACGTGAGGTGAATCTGCCCTACGACTGGATTTTGGAAAACCATGTGACGGTGAACCAATTCCAATTGGACACTCACATTGATTATATCATCACACAGCTTCTATGAGGAGTACAAAGATGGTGGATGGTGGCTTGAAAATCTGGGGAGTTAACTTTTCAGGAAAAAAGTAAGTTTCTATCTCATATCATTAAAAAAGTATTTATAATTTAGTAAAGCTTGGTCTCAGCCGTCGTATACGATGGCGTCGGCCCCAGAGGGTTCAACCCTTAGATCTTCAGCAAATGTATTTATAAAGAGAAATCGCATGAACTACACAAGTTTTTTTTTATTTTCTAATAACAAGTTTATTCAATGAGGAGAAACAAATGCTAAATTATTGTTGTTCAGCCTTTGTGACCCGCCTTCATGAAGTTAGATGCAAAAATGTTGACATTGGTCCTGCAATGATAAAGAATCCTTAAAACAAATTACTGGATCCGGATCGTTACCAAAATTTAATGACTTCTAAGTTAGGCCAAGATACACCCCTGGTAAAAATTTCACTGAAACCCTTTGAGGATTTTTTTGAGTAATGCTGCGAACAAACCAACCAACAAACAAACGGACACGACTGAAAACATAACCTCCTTGGCGGAGGTAATTACTGGACAATTTACAAAAAAACAAATATAAAGGAAATGTTGCCGGTGCACAGGACAATTACAGAAAAGACAACACAGAATCAGGCATCAGAAAGACAAAAAATACAGTATAATTTGTCAGCATTAAGCAACAACACCTTTAAGAACCATTGCAATCTCCCTCTGTCCACGGTCATGATTTCACCTCTGGCTTCACAGGCGCAGTGGCAGGCATCATGACCCCAGTCTAGTTATCTTATGTTAGTTTCTAATGGGGCATTGGTCACAGTCTGCTGGACCAATCAGCAGCCTCTGGCACGGTTAAACATCACGCTCTCTTGTTCACACTGTAAACCAGGAAAATAAGGATCACGTGTCACAGACCGAACTGTCCCCCCCTAAAAACTGGCCCGCCCTGCCTTCACTAGGCATGTGAATCTCATCACTGACAACAATTCGATACGCACGCCGATACACTACCACTGATACGATACATATAGCGACACATGACGATACATGACAATACTGACGATACAATGCGATAAGATTCACCCCTGTTCCCAATTTGATGCTATTTGATATGTATTTGATGATGATTCAATTCTTCACAATGCGACATGATAGTTTGGTGCGATACAATTCATGATGGGCATTGATAAAATTTTATCGATATTGATGCAATTATCGAGCCGATTCTTTATTGATTACCATATCAATACCTCTTGTGAATTTTCTGTTACTAAATGTAGGCTTTATGGCTTTTATATGTCAACAACATTTTATTGAGTCTTAAAGTAAATAAATATGAAACTGGTCACTGGATCCTTGATCTATGGACATAAATAAAAATCCAGTGACCACGTACAGATTTTATCTGTACGTGGTCACTGGATCCTTGATGTACATGATGGATCCATGATCTCTGGACATAAATAGAAATTTTAAAAAAATCTGTAGTTTTTGTCAAAAGCATTTCCTTTCGGATATAAATGACACAAATGTAACTCCATAGACTCTGAGCAACGCTCTTTCAGCCGGCTGCTGCACATCAGGATGTATTTTTTTTTTTAAAACGGAGGGCATCTCAATTTGGGGGGGAAAAAAGGTTTTGGTCAGTTGAAGATTTATTTATTTATTTATTTTTATTTTTTTTTTTACTGTTCCTACAAGTCTAATACTTCTGCTACTTTTTCAGTGTAACTGCTGTGAATTTTAATTCATTTATTTATGTCTGTGTGAATCCTGTGTGAATCCTGTGTGAGCCTTAGGAGTGGTTATCTTATCCATTATTGGTTATCTCGTGCTTGTTTGGCTACACTCTTGAATTTCTTAGTGCACAAAGTACACTACTTTACCTACTTTACACCTTCTGTAAATCCTGCATGATGTTGGAAGATAGGGTGGCTCTCTTAGAGAGCCGTGTCTGTAAATTAGAGCAGCTTCTTTGCTCAGTGGAGTTAGATGTTACGGGCACTCCAGATGTGGTTAGTGTTGGGCCGACTTGCGAGACCACTAGCATCAGCCTAGAAATGCCGGCTGTGGAGGACGGCTTTCGGACTGTGGCTAGGCGAAGGAAGCCCCGTAGGGCTTGGTGCCCTGTTGCAGTACCCCGATCACACTCGCCACTGTGAACTGTGAATCAGTTCTCCCCTTTGGAACTGCCTGATGTGAATTCTCTGAGCCCACAAGTGACTTCCACTCTTGTCTCCAGGCCGAAACACCGGACTTTAGTGATAGGGGATTCTATCACCCGCAAAGTCAGGTTACAGACGCCAGCTGACGTTAAATGTATTCCTGGGGCCAGAGCTCCCAACACTGTATCTCATCTTAGGGTGCTGACGCTGCAGAAGGGAAGACAGATGAAGGAACATGACATGAGATATAGTCACATAGTTATTCACGTTGGCACCAATGATGTCAGGATGAAGCACTCAGAGGTCACAAAAATGGACATAGAGAGGACTTGTGACCTTGCCAGAAAGATGTGTCGGCATCGATTAATAGTCTCTGGTCCCCTCCCCTCCCAGGGTAATGATGAGGCATTTAGCAGGCTGACATCTTTAAATCAGGGGCTGGCGCGATTCTGTAGACAGCAAGGCTTTAGCGTTATAGATAACTGGTCTTCAGTTATAGATAACTGGCCTTTGTTCTGGGACCACTGTGGCTTGCCATCTTGTCTGCGAACATAGATAGAGCGCTACAGGGAGGGTAACATTAGGAATTTACAGCAGGCCACAAAGCAGGTGATTAGAGACCCTGATAGTGCAGTTTATCTGCCAGGGAGGGAAATTCAACAAGTTAAGACTGTGGCCTGCTTCTGTAGACGTCTCCATAAGAATCATAGAAGGATATGCTTTGCAAACGTAATACCCATTACTACATTGGAGGATGTTGAAATTGAGGATGGCCCAGTGGTTGTTCCAGCAATAGCAAAGATTTCATGTCTGCTACATACAACGCGCGAGGAATGTCTCAAACCACAGAAACACACACAGAAACACACACAGCCACAGAGAAACACACACAGAAACACACACAGACAGCCACACAAAAACACACACACAGCCACACACACAGCCACACAGAAACACACAGCCACACAGAAACATACACAGCCACACAGAAACACACACAGCCACACAGAAACACACACAGCCACACAGAAACACACACACAGAAACACACACACAGTAACACACACACAGCCACACAGAAACACAGAAACACACACAGCCACACAGAAACACAGAAACACACACAGCCACACAGAAACATACACAGACACACAGAAACACACACAGCCACACAGAAACACACACACAGCCACACAGAAACACACACAGCCACACAGAAACACACACACAGAAACACACACAGCCACACAGAAACACACACACAGAAACACACACAGCCACACAGAAACACACACACAGAAACACACACAGCCACACAGAAACACACACAGCCACACAGAAACACACACACAGCCACACACACAGCCACACCGAAACACACACAGCCACACAGAAACACACACAGAACACACAACCACACAGAAACACACACAGAAACCACACAGCCACACAGAAACACACACACAGAAACACACAGCCACACAGAAACACACACACAGAACACACACAGCCACACAGAAACACACACACAGAAACACACAACCACACAGAAACACACACACAGAAACACACAACCACACAGAAACACACACACAGAAACACACACAGCCACACAGAAACACACAACCACACAGAAACACACACACAGCCACACACACACAGCCACAGAGAAACACACACAGCCACAGAGAAACACACACACAGCCACAGAGAAACACACACAGACAGCCACACAAAACACACACACAGCCACACAGAAACACACACACAGCCACACAGAAACACACACACAGCCACAAAGACACACACAGCCACACAGAAACACACACACAGCCACAAAGAAACACACACACAGCCACAAAGAAACACACACACAGCCACACAGAAACACACACACAGCCACACAGAAACACACACAGCCACACAGAAACACACACACAGAAACACACACAGAAACACACACAGCCACACAGAAACACACAGCCACACAGAAACACACACAGCCACAGAACCACACAGCCACACAGAAACACACACAGACAGCCACACAAAAACACACACACAGCCACACCGAAACACACACAGCCACACCGAAACACACACAGCCACACCGAAACACACACAGCCACACAGAAACACACACAGCCACACAGAAACACAGCCACACAGAAACACAGCCACACAGAAACACACACACAGCCACACAGAAACAGACACACAGCCACACAGAAACACACACAGCCACACAGAAACAGACACACAGCCACACAGAAACACACACACAGAAACAGACACACAACCACACAGAAACACACACACACAGAAACACACACAGCCACACAGAAACACACACAGCCACACAGAAACACACACACACAGCCACACAGAAACACACAGCCACACCGAAACACACACAGCCACACAGAAACACACACACAGCCACACAGAAACACACACAGCCACACAGAAACACACACACAGCCACACAGAAACACACACACAGCCACACAGAAAGACACACAGCGACACAGAAACACACACAGCCACACAGAAACACACACAGCCACACAGAAACACACAGCCACACACACACAGAAACACACACAGCCACACAGAAACACACAGCCACACACACACAGAAACACACACAGCCAGACAGAAACACACACAGCCACACCGAAACACACACACAGTCACACCGAAACATACACACAGCCACACAGAAACACACACACACAGCCACACAGAAACACACACACACAGCCACACAGAAACACACACACAGCCACACAGAAACACACACAGCCATACAGAAACACACAGAGAAACACACCCAGCCACACACATAGAAACACACACAGAAACAAACCCAGCCACACACATAGAAACACACACAGAAACAAACACACAGCCACAC
>NW_022986237.1:1098790-1120664 GCF_902500255.1 Thalassophryne amazonica | reverse complement strand
CAGAGAGGAGAGTGCCACATTCTGTTGGCGTGATGTTTGAAAGGGGAACATGGAACAGAAACAGGCGGGATGATGGTGACGGAAACACGCAAAAAAACAATAAAATCCAAAAACATGCAGCTGCAAGAGAAAAATCTGAATCCTGTTTTACTAATGAAACAGGATTCATGAAACATTTGAAGAATCTGAAAATTCTGCAAAATTCTAAATTTTTTAAATGTTGATGTGCAACAAAAGACATAAATCTGATTATAATGATCATAGCATATGTATGCACACACACACACACACACACGCACACCTGTCTATATTCTGAATTGTCCTGACAAACTGTCCTGAACAGGAAGACATGACACACACATCTGTGCATGTGTAAACAAACATCTGATAAGCCACACGTGCACTTTCCCCCATGTGTCACGTGCACTTGAAGACGTAACGTTGGTCCCTCCTCCTGTCTGATATTCTGTGGAATGGCAACTACGATGGGGACAGACACCATGGACAGATGATGAGGACATATGACAGGGACAGATGACAGGGACAGATGCCATGGACAGACGGCAGGGACAAATGATGGGGACAGATGCCGTGGACAGACAGCGGGGAAAGATGCTGTGGAACGATGACTGGAACAGATGACAGGGACAGTCGCTGTAGACAGTCAGTGGGGACAGATGGCGTACAGAGATGATGGGGACAGATGGCGTACAGAGATGATGGGGACAGATGTTGTGGACCGACGACTGGGACAGATGTTGTCGACCTACGACTGGGACAGATGTTGTCGACCGACGACTGGGACAGATGTTGTCGACCGACGACAGGGACAGTCGCTGTAGACAGTCAACGGGGACAGATGCTGTGGACCGACGACTGGGACAGATGCTGTGGACAGACGACAGGGACAGTCGCTGTAGACAGTCAGTAGGGACAGATGGCGTACAGAGATGATGGGCACAGATGCTGTGGACCGACGACTGGGACAGATGTTGTGGACCGACGACTGGGACGGATGTTGTGGACCGATGACAGGGACAGTCGCTGTAGACAGTCAATGGGGACAGATGCTGTGGACTGACGACTGGGACAGATGCTGTGGACAGACGACGGGGACAGATGATGAGGACAGACGCTGTGGACAGATGACGGGACAGTTGCTGCAGACAGATGACGGGACAGTTGCTGTAGACAGATGACTGGGACAGATGCTGTGGACAGACGCTGTGGACAGACGACTGAGACAGATGCTGTGGACAGATGACGGGGGCTGATGCTGTGGACAGACATGGGGGACAGATGCTGTGGACAGATGCTGTGGACAGACTGTGGACAGATGATGGAGACAGATACTGTGGACAGACAACTGGGACAGACGCTGTGGACACTGTGTGTGATGATGTCAGTCGGCTGTGTAAAGTCTGTGCAGCTGACAGGAAGTAAGAAAGTTGTTCTGTGACGTCACGTCACGCTGCAGAAGCGTGATGCGCTCTGCGCTGGAGCAGGCGTGTGTCCTCTGAGACACAGTGTGGTTCCGGGGTGAAACCATCTGAGGCAGGATGAGGTTAAACACAAACACCAGAAGCGTCAAAGTCACCGACACGCCCCAACGGCTTTCTCAGAAACGCCGGCCCTAAATCAACACTCACTGAAAGTTCAACCTAAGACAAACTCAGGCCAGGTGTCCCCACAGCATGTCCCCTTCAGACTGTCCTCATGTGTTTCCCACACATTCTGTGAAATTCTATCAGATTTACAGGAAACATGTGAATATAATCTGAAATGCAGTTGACCAGATTGAACCAGATCCATTTAATTCTTCTCACCTACAACAAAACTATTTCTGAAGAAGGTGTCAAATGAGGACAGAGGGGGGCGCTGTGCGCAGCACATCTACAGGGTAATATACAATATATTTATTTTTTATGAGCTCAAATCAGTTACAATTAGGTTTTTCAATGTGATTAAAATGTTAATGTTGTTATATGGCTGGGGGGGCCTGGCTGCCGGTTTGTTTGTCTTTTTGTTTTCCTCCCAGGTGGCTTGCATTTGGGACTGAGTGGCTGTGTTGCTGAGGCTGTTAGGACTTCACCCTGATCACCTGCGACTCGTCAGGACTCACAGCTGAGGTGCATCTGGATGGATTGGAGCGTGTTGGCATTTAAGACTGGAGTGCACAGTGTGTGTTTGCCAGAGACTCGACCTTGTGACCAGACGGGTGAGATCGTCGTCTTGGGAGCCATCTCATCAGCAGCAGACGCTGAGAATGTCCAGGTTTGATGCACAGTCTGTGAAAGAGGAGGGGGTGAGGTTTCACGCTCGTCAGCACACTTCCTGAGGTACGTTAGATTTTGTGACTAACAGTTATACAGTCAGTAAATGTGGTGTCCCTCACACCTTATTGTATTGAGCTGTATGTTAGTCATGTATCAGCTTCCACTGCAGTGGAGTTTTGTGAACTAGATGTTCCATGCCTGCAGGTTGGGAAGCTGATCAGTAATCAAGCCAGGAAGTGTTTGCTGTTTGTACACCTTTAAGTGTTCTCTCTGTGTGTAGAGTGTGGACTCACATAATGGTTCCTTCTTTCACAGACTCGGTTGTTGCGGCCACCTGGGGGGTGTCGGCGGGGTCCTTGGGTCCGAAACAGCTTCTGGCTCCGGACCGTTAGCGCTGCTGGGAGCGCACCACGCCAGACCGCACCTTTTTGTTATTTTATCACTGTTATGTATTAAATTCAGTTAGCCTTTGTACCGTGCTCTGCTTATTTCATACTGGGTCCTTCAAACGCTGGTCGGTTCTCCGAGCTGCGTCCGACACATAACAAATGTGAAATGTTTTTAAAATTCCACTCCAGCTGTGTTCTTGCACATTCCGACTAGAGTGGACATGGAGATGTGGAACGGAATGTCCCGTGTGCCTTCTAGCACATACAGTGCATCCGGAAAGTATTCACATCGCTTCTTATTTTTCCACATTTATTATGTTACAGCCTTATTCCAAAATGGATAAAAAAAGTCCTCAAAATTCTGCACACAATACCCCATAATGACAACATGAAAAGTTTTTTTTTCTTTTGCAAATTTATTAAAAATAAAAAAAACCTAAGAAATATTTTCCTTTGGGATAAATAAAGTTGATCTTATATTATCTTGTCTTAAATCACACGTACACTGCCCAAAGATAGCTGCACCAAGCTTGTGGCATCATATTCAAGAAGACTTGAGGCTGTAATTGCTGCCAAAGGTGCGTCAACAAAGTATTGAGCAAAGACTGTAAATACTTATGGACATGTGATTTCTTTTTTTTTTTTTAAATTTGTAATAAAGTTGCAAAAAATAAAAAAAAAACTTTTTCATGTTGTCATTATGGGGTGTTGTGTGTATAATTTGAGAGGGGAAATAAATGAATTAGAATGAATTTTAGATTAAGGCTGTAAAAAAAACAAAGTGTGGACAAAGTGAAGTGCTGTGAATACTTTAAAACGCAGGCGTCCTGCGCGGCTCCGTCACCAACGTGCGCTGCATCAAAAAACAGTTTGTTTCAAAGACGTTCACACTGATGTGGCAGAACAGCAGTGTTTCTAAAAGGACAAAGCTGAAGTGGACAGTTTGAGAACAGATACGCGGCGCTCTGTGATGGAGGATGTGGTGAAGATGCATTTGAAGTGTTATTTCCAGCAGCCGTCCTGGAGTTATTGGGCACAAAGCAAAATAAACAGTGGCAGCAGAGCACTGCACGACTCAAAGTGGCACCGCAGGTTGGGCGTTCAGGTTCTGAAGGTCAGATTTTCACTGATGAGGTCTGAATGTCTGCAGGCTGACAAACAACATGCACGTGCACCCTGAGCACGTGCACGAGCAGCTGCACAGCCGCTCCAACACTAAACTGCCACCAAACATGAAGTCGTTTTTGTGAAGTGGTCCTGCCGTCTCACGGCTGCCAAATCTGTCCACCTGCTCGCCGTCCATCTAGAACCGATCCCACCGCAGATCTGTGGACGCAGCGCGGGCGCCGACCAGCTGGCACGCTGTTAAAGGGGTCACATAACCAACCTCACCAGGCAGCTCTAACTTCTGAAAGCCTCCTAATACGAAGCTGGAGATGGAGTTTTTTTTAGACATATGAGTCCAAGGTAGAAAACTAGAGGACTCGTTGCTATGGTAACCCCTCACAAAGCCAACTTCGTGAGCCAGAAAAACTGATGAGTCTGAGGTTTTGACACAAAATCCTGACCTGTGGATTTGGATCTGGATTACAGCCACTGCCAGATGATCCGGAGCTAAAATGTCTAATACTGTTTTCCAAACCTGGAGCGCCTGGTGGTGGCGGCGCCGGCTCTTCCTGAGCTGGAGTCACTGAGGAGGCGTGTCAGTGAGCTGGATTAGAGCAGATTAACGGAACAGAGCCACCTACTGATTTTAATCACTATTAAAGTGGAGCCGCTGTGAGGAAACGCCCGAGCTCAAACAAACAGAATCCATCCGCGCACTTGGATAATAACTGCTGGTGCCCAGCGAGCGCTTAAAGACGACGGGGATCTTCTGAAACAGACTGGAAGTTGACGATTGATACTCAGGTCACAGCTTCTTAATATTTAGCAGAAATCAATATTTGCACAAAGCTTGAAGTTCGATGTCATGAGCGCTCAGTGACGATGTGGCTATCCCGCCCATTAGCATTAGCTTAGCTCCGCCAGTGATGGATGATGGCTGTCATTTTGTGGTGAGGACAAAAAAACAACTGAAAACTGAGGTCCAGTTGTGGTCCATTCTCAATGTTATTCATTTCTGGAATCAGAGGCTTCGTGTGTTGATCCGGAGCCAGTTTCTGGAATTGTCTTTACGGAAGAGGGATGAGTTTCACGCTGAACACTGTCGTTAACTGAAGCACGCATCTCATGCAGCTAAAGTGTATTCCACTTCCCGACCGGTACTTGAAACATCACAGCAGCAATCCCAGTAAGGGAATCCAGATGTGCCCACCGCCTCCCTTCCGTCACATTCTGCAGCTCCTTCTGGGAATCCCAAGCTGTTCCCAGGCAAAAGAAGAAATGTGATCCCTCCAGCATGCTCTGGGTTGATCCTGAGGTCTAATCCCAGTTGGACAAGATGAGAAAAGACCCAGTGTGCAGTCAGTCCACACAAGCAGCGGTTTTACTCTAACTCCTTCCAGATGTCAGGACCAGTGTTCAGGGTGAGTCCAAAATCCTCCCACCAAGGACAGTCCTTTCCTTCCTTCGTTTGTGATCTCGTTCTTTGGGCCAGGAATCCAATCAGATTGGCTTTGAGCGGGAACGTGTGTGAAGCATGTTAAAGACTAAATGTTCCTGTTTCTTCCTGACAGGTTTTCCCCAAGTTCACAAGTCTTGAACTGAGATTTGACAGTCACCTTTCCACCTCTCTGAGAACCGCTGCAGTTCATACCCCCCCTCCGGCAAACAGGCACGATGTGAGGGATTCCAAAAGATGCGCTGACTGAGGGAATACTGAACATACCTCACTTGGAATCGGGAAACCATGGCCTCTTCCTGGACCCATGCCAAGGAGGGGGGGTCATCTCAGCCTGAAACGACATCCTGGATCCCAAATCCACAAAAAAAGTCACGTGAGTCAGTTGTGGTGTGTTTTCCTAAAAGGCACTTTCATCCCTGGCTGGAATGTTGGACTTTTGGATTTCTTCTGGGAAGTTTGTCTCTCTATATAAGAAAGCTGGACATTAAGTTCTCCTCGATGGCTCATCACATCAGCTGGATCTGTGACACTTTAGTGACCTCTGACCCGGAGCTCCAACCACAGTCTGCACTCAACAAAAACATGCCTGACCCACGGCGTCTGTCGAGGCTGCTGGCTCCGTCCTGCCCGACCTGTTCAGGGTTTCGTTGTTGACATTCCAGGAGGCCGTCTGACACAGTCACAGCTCATTCTGGCTGCGCTGTCTTCATCTCGTCTGTTCTGATGTGTCACAGGAAGTGTCAGACGTCGGGCTTCCTGTTTTAAGCCGTCATCTCCCAGACGTTAAGATGACATCTAATCAAATCAATTTTATTTATATAGCGCCAAATCACAACAAACAGTTGCCCCAAGGCGCTTTATATTGTAAGGCAAAAGCCATACAATAATTACGGAAAAACCCCAACGGTCAAAACGACTCCCTGTGAGCAAGCACTTGGCGACAGTGGGAAGGAAAAACTCCCTTTTAACAGGAAGAAACCTCCAGCAGAACCAGGCTCAGGGAGGGGCAGTATTCTGCTGGGACTGGTTGGGGCTGAGGGAGAGAACCAGGAAAAAGACATGCTGTGGAGGGGAGCAGAGATCGATCACTAATGATTAAATGCAGAGTGGTGCATACAATTTTAAATTCTATTCTAGAATTAACAGGAAGCCAATGAAGAGAAGCCAATATGGGTGAGATATGCTCTCTCCTTCTAGTCCCTGTCAGTACTCTAGCTGCAGCATTTTGAATTAACTGAAGACTTTTCAGGGAACTTATAGGACAACCTGATAATAATGAATTACAATAGTCCAGCCTAGAGGAAATAAATGCATGAATTAGTTTTTCAGCATCACTCTGAGACAAGACCTTTCTAATTTTAGAGATATTGCGCAAATGCAAAAAAGCAGTCCTACATATTTGTTTAATATGCGCATTGAATGACATATCCTGATCAAAAATGTATACTAGTTAAAGTTAATGGAATACTCAGCTCAATAGAGCTCTGACTCTTTGTCAGCCTGGCTACAGTGCTGAAAAGAAACCTGGGGTTGTTCTTATTTTCTTCAATTAGTGATGAGTAGTAAGATGTCCTAGCTTTACGGAGGGCTTTTTTATAGAACAACAGACTCTTTTTCCAGGCTAAGTGAAGATCTTCTAAATTAGTGAGACGCCATTTCCTCTCCAATTTAGGGGTTATCTGCTTTAAGCTGCGAGTTTGTGAGTTATACCACGGAGTCAGGCACTTCTGATTTAAAGCTCTCTTTTTCAGAAGAGCTACAGCATCCAAAGTTGTCTTCAATGAGGATGTAAAACTATTGACGAGATACTCTATCTCACTTACATAGTTTAGGTAGCTACTCTGCCCTGTGTTGGTATATGGCATTAGAGAACATAAAGAAGGAATCATATCCTTAAACCTAGTTACAGCGCTTTCTGAAAGACTTCTAGTGTAATGAAACTTATTCCCCACTGCTGGGTAGTCCATCAGAGTAAATGTAAATGTTATTAAGAAATGATCAGACAGAAGGGAGTTTTCAGGGAATACTGTTAAGTCTTCTATTTCCATACCATAAGTCAGAACAAGATCTAAGATATGATTAAAGTGGTGGGTGGACTCATTTACATTTTGAGCAAAGCCAATAGAGTCTAATAATAGATTAAATGCAGTGTTGAGGCTGTCATTCTCAGCATCTGTGTGGATGTTAAAATCGCCCACTATAATTATCTTATCTGAGCTAAGCACTAAGTCAGACAAAAGGTCTGAAAATTCACAGAGAAACTCACAGTAACGACCAGGTGGACGATAGATAATAACAAATAAAACTGGTTTTTGGGACTTCCAATTTGGATGGACAAGACTAAGAGTCAAGCTTTCAAATGAATTAAAGCTCTGTCTGGGTTTTTGATTAATTAATAAGATGGAATGGAAGATTGCTGCTAATCCTCCGCCCCGGCCCGTGCTACGAGCATTCTGACAGTTAGTGTGACTCGGGGGTGTTGACTCATTTAAACTAACATATTCATCCTGCTGTAACCAGGTTTCTGTTAGGCAGAATAAATCAATATGTTGATCAATTATTATATCATTTACTAACAGGGACTTAGAAGAGAGAGACCTAATGTTTAATAGACCACATTTAACTGTTTTAGTCTGTGGTGCAGTTGAAGGTGCTATATTATTTTTTTCTTTTTGAATTTTTATGCTTAAATAGATTTTTATTGGTTGTTGGTGGTCTGGGAGCAGGCACCGTCTCTATGGGGATGGGGTAATGAGGGGATGGCAGGGGGAGAGAAGCTGCAGAGAGGTGTGTAAGACTACAACTGCTGGCACGACATCATGCTGGATTATAAAATCTTCCTTTAAGATAATCATGAATTGGTTCTTCAGTGAGAAGATGCTTCCAGGCAGAGCTCTGAGGACTGAATGAGCTCTTTGTTCTAAATCCGACCTCCGTCCGTACTTCACCATAGCATTCAGACTGGGACTTTTGGAGAAAAAACACTTTCAACAAACAGGAATTCTCTCAGTATGGAGCAGGAAGCTCAACACTTTCACTCTGAAGAAGAAATACTTGAAACCAATGTTCAGTGTCCAAGGAATGATTTTTCTCTGAACATCAGTTCTTTTTTTCTGGGAATGAAATGTTTTCCTCACAACGTTCAGACACCAATGGCAGCCTTAAGGACCTTGTCTTCCTCCTGGTGTCCTCCCGTTGTGTCCCCATGGACAAGGTCCATTAGAATAAAACAAAAGCCAGATCCTGGTCAGTCCTCTGCCTCCCCAAGCGCATCCCGGACTCTCTGGACTCCATTCAGTGCTCGTCACAGATGTGGCCTGAAACTCAGCCTGCATCTGAAGGCTGGTTTACACTGCTGACCACACCGCCGACCACGCCGCCAACTGCACTGCTTTACACTGCCAACCACACTGCCAACCACGCCACCAACTACACCTCTTTACACTGCTTTACACCGCCGGCCGCACCGCTTATACTGCTGACCACACCACCAACTGCACCGCTTTACACTGCCAACCACACCGCCGGCCACGCCACCAAGTGCACCGCTTTACACTGCTTTACGCCACCGACCGCACCGCTTTACACTGCTTTATGGTGCAGACCGCTTTACACTGCTTTGCACTGCCAACCATGCAGCTTTGCGCTGCTTTATGCCGCCGACTGCACTGCTTTACACTGCTTTACGCCACTGACCATGCCACTTTGCACTGCTTTACGTTGTCAACCGCACCACTTTACACTGCTTTACACAGCCAATCATACCGCTTTACGCCGCCAACCGCACTGCTTTGCACTGCCAACCACACCGCTTTACACTGCTTTACGCCGCTGACCACACCACTTTGCATTGCTTTACACCGCCGACCGCATCGCTTTGCACTGCTTTACACTGGCAACCACACCACTTTACACTGCTTTACGCCACCGACTGCACCGCTTTATACTGCCAACCACGCCGCTTTACGCCGCCGACTGCCCTGCTTTATACTGCCAACCACGCTGCGTTACGCCACCGACCATGCTGCTTTACGCCATCGACCACGCCGCTTTACACCGTTTTATGCCGCCAACCATGCAGCTTATACCGCTTTATGCCGCCGACCATGCCGCTTTACACTGCCAACCACTCCGCTTTACGCCGCCGACCACGCCACTTTACACTGCCAACCACACCGCTTTACACCGCCGACTGCGCCGCTTTATACTGCCAACCATGCCGCGTTACGCCACCGACCATGCTGCTTTACGCCGTCGACCACGCCACTTTACACCGCTTTATGCCGCCGACCACGCCGCTTTACACTGCTTTATGCCGCTGACCATGCCACTTTACAGCACAGACCGCGCACTGACTGCTGGGATAGACTCCACCCCCTCCCCCATGGCCCTTAACTGGAGTGAAAGGGTGTAGAAAATGGATGAATGAAAACACAGGAGATGGACATTAACCCGTTTTGCCCCACTGGCAACAACTGTGAAGTGTATCACTGTCATTTTCTACTCACAATAAAAAAAAATCTCAAAGGTACTAATGCAACAAAAAAATCTGGGTATAAACGGGTTAACTATGATCCATCATAGTGCATCAAAAAGAACCAATACGAACCAAAAGAACCAATAATCAATAAGAAATGGTTCTTTTTGAGATTAGAATCTAAGTGAAAAAAGTGGAAAACAAGAAAGTACATGAGGTCAGAATTTGCTGACACAAATCTCTTCCTGCTGTTACATCATCACGTCTTCGATATGGAATGCCGGCTCTGAGTAACTCAACAACATGGCGTCCTCTCGCCGCGAGGGCTCCGGTTTGGAAGTCACTGCACGTCTCGAGCTGATATCCAAGAACCAGATGTCCTCCTGTTGATGTGATCACAGCAACACCAGAACTTCTGCCAGCCCTGAACCTTTATCTCCGCAGGGCCCTGTGCAGCCCGCCATCGCATCACATCATTATCTCCATGTGCCCGAAGGGGCGTCGCCAACGCCTCGTCTGCTTCAGCAGTGCCCCAGAAAATGAGCTGCTTTTCAAAAGAGAGAGCATCACAATGTGCTGCTCATCTCTCGTCCATCCTCAAACGGAGCGTCCGTCCTCAAACAGAGCGCCCGTTCTCAAACAGAGCGTCCGTCCTCAAACAGAGCGCCCGTTCTCAAACAGAGTGTCCGTCTTCAAACTGAGCGTCCGTCCTCAAATGGAGTGCTCCGTCCTGAAACTGAGCGTCCATTCTCAAATGGAGTGCTCCGTCCTCAAACTGAGCGTCCATCCTCAAATGGAGTGCTCCGTCCTGAAACTGAGCGTCCATTCTCAAATGGAGCAGTCCGTCCTCAAACGGAGCGTCCGTCCTCAAACAGAGCGCCCGTTCTCAAACAGAGTGTCCGTCTTCAAACTGAGCGTCCGTCCTCAAATGGAGTGCTCCGTCCTGAAACTGAGCGTCCATCCTCAAATGGAGTGCTCCGTCCTGAAACTGAGCGTCCATCCTCAAATGGAGTGCTCCGTCCTGAAACTGAGCGTCCATTCTCAAATGGAGCAGTCCGTCCTCAAACAGAGTGCCCGTTCTCAAACAGAGTGTCCGTCTTCAAACTGAGCGTCCATCCTCAAATGGAGTGCTCTGTCCTGAAACTGAGTGTCCATTCTCAAATGGAGCAGTCCGTCCTCAAACAGAGCGCCCATCCTCAAACGAAGCACCCGTCTACGTCCGACCTCAAACTGAGCGATCTGTCCTCAAACGGAGCGTCCGTCTTCAAACTGAGCGTCCATCCAAAAATGGAGTGCTCTGTCCTCAAACAGAGCGCCCATGTACGTCCAACCTCAAACTGAGCAGTCCGCCCTCAAATTGAACGTCCATCCTCAAACGAAGCGGTCCGTCCTCAAATGGACTGTCCATCCTCAAACGAAGCAGTCCGTCCTCAAACTGAACATCCATCAAATGGAGCGCCTGTCCTCAAACATAGCGCTCCATCCTGAAACTGAGCATCCATCCTCAGAGTGCCCATCTGCGTTCGTCCACAAACGGAGCATCCGTCCTCAAACTGAATGTCCATCCTCAAACGGAGCGGTCCGTCCTCAAATGGAGTAGTCCATCCTCAAACAGAGCACCCGTTTTCAAACAGAGCCTCCATATTCAAACTGAGCATCCATCCTCAAATGAAGTGGTCCGTCCTCAAATGGAGTAGTCCATCCTCAAACAGAGCACCCGTTTTCAAACTGAATGTCTATCCTCAAATGGAGCACCCGTCCTCAAAGGGAGTGCTCCGTCCTGAAACTGAGCATCCCTCCTCAAATGGAGTGCCCATTTGTGTCCGTCCATCTGAGCGGTCCTTTGTCAAACTGAACGTCTATCCTCAAACAAAGCGGTCCGTCCTCAAACAGACTGTCCATCCTCAAATGGAGCCAACAAATGTTCCAAGTTGTGAATTGTATTTTATTTGCTGATGACATGACTGTGTTTTGTAGTGGGGATCATTTGGGACAGTTTCTGGACACAATGGAGAGGGAACTACAGAAGTTTAAGGAATGGTTTGATTCTAACAAATTGTTGCTTCACTTTGGTAAAACAAAGTGTATCATATTTGAGTACATGATGTTGAAATTGAACTCGTAAATGAAACTAAATTTCTTGGGGTCTTTATTGACGATAATCTATGTTGGGAAAACACATATAAATGATGTTAAATCCAAAATGTCAAAGATCATTGTCGTTCTGTATAAGGCATGAGACTTCCTCTCCCAACACTCATTAGTTACTTTATATCACTCAGTTACTTCATATCTGTCAGAGTTTGAGTTTTGTTAGTTTGTGTTATCAGGGTTTTGGTTTGTTTATTCTCTTGTTGGGATTTTTCTGCTTGGGTCTGTCTGTCTCTGTTTCTCTTGTTTTGCTCTTGGTTCTTGGTGATGGGTGTTTTTCTCTCTCTCTCTGGCCACGCCCTGCTTCTGGTGCTTTCCGTGTACACCTGTTCCTGATTCACTAATTACCACCTCGGGTTTCATAAGCTCACTGGGTGGTTTTGTTCCTTGCCAGTTTGTCGTGCCTTGTGCCCTCATTCTAGTTCTGTACCTGTGTTCTTGTTCCTGCCTGCCTCATAGTGTGTACCTGACCTCCTGCCTGTTGCTTTGACCATGCCATTTAGCCTGATGATTTCTGTACTGCTGCTTTTGTTGGACTGCCTACTCGTGTACCGACCTCTGCTATCCTCTTCAGTAAAGTTTACTAAAAACCAGAGCTGTCTGCCGGAGCCGTGCATTTGTGTCCTACCATTCCTGAGCATCCCGCCTGTCAATACCACTCATTAGTTACTTTACATCACTCAGATACTTTGTATCACTCATTACTTGTTCCATACATGACCTACTACATTGAAGTTTGGGGAACCACCTACAAAAGTAACACAAATTCTATATTTTTACTTCAAAAGAAAACCATAAGAATTGCCCGGCTAACATAAAATCACTCTGTACTTTGGTTGGCTTTAAAAGGCTCCACAAGAATTATTTAATTACTTGCTATAATATGTTAAATTAGGCTTATTGATTCAGTTTTTTTTTGGTGCACTGATGCTCACTTGTTTGTGTGTCGTTTTATTTTTTTGAAATTCTAATTTATGGATTAATTTATCCTTTGTATTAGTTATCACGGGTATATGTGTAATTTTATATACATATATTTTATTTTTGGTTGGGGGGGTGGGCGTTTACAAACTTTTGTTTCTGCCTGCACCCTTTCAGGCACATGGGTGTGTTGTTGGATTATTTTCTTTCTTTGTAAGTTTTTCGTCGTTTTGGATCTGTGTGTGCCAAATAAAGTCATTCATTCCAATGTTAAAAAAGTTTGACAAACGAGAACCTTGTTTCCATGGTAACGTGCAGACAGACGGATGGCGCTGAGTGAGCTGACAAACAGGAAGTGAAAGCTGAGACGGAGGAAGAAGTACTCACTGGTTTCGTTCCACTTGTAAAACCATGTGGAGGTTCTTGGATGAGAGAGCGAGTTCCCCGCTGGCCGGGTGGCGTTCCTGTCGGGAGAAATCACAATGTTAACTGTCAACCCACAGCCAGGTCCAGAGGTATTTGGACAGCGACACAGGTTTTGAAATGACATGTTTTTCAGAGGACGACTGGATCCACGGGATCCATCACTAGCGGGACACGATCCAGCACTGTGAGACTCTCCAGGAACGCACATGATTTCTCTGCCCGACTGCTTCTTTTTCCAGCTGGCTGGCTGACTTCATGTCTAAGCGCTGACATCACAGGGTCAATTCCTCACCGTGCCTACTGGCAAAACCCTGCTCACCATATTTCATTTTTGGGACATCTGCTCATTTTCCAAACAAACCACTTCCGATCTTCACATTCCTAAAGTCACACAGCCAGTTTGCTGCTGATTATTCCGGGATACGGTCACACGGCCTGTTTGCTGCTGATTATTCCGGGATACGGTCACACGGCCCGTTTGCTGCTGGTTATTCCGGGATACGGTCACACGGTCCGTTTGCTGCTGATTATTCCGAGATACGATCACATGGCCTGTTTGCTGCTGATTATTCCGGGATACGGTCACACGGCCCGTTTGCTGCTGATTATTCCGGGATATGGTCACACGGCCTGTTTGCTGCTGATTATTCCGGGATATGGTCACATGGCCTGTTTGCTGCTGATTATTCCGGGATACGGTCACACGGCCCGTTTGCTGCTGATTATTCCGGGATACGGTCACATGGCCTGTTTGCTGCTGATTATTCCGGGATATGGTCACATGGCCTGTTTGCTGCTGATTATTCCGGGATATGGTCACATGGCCTGTTTGCTGCTGATTATTCCGGGATATGGTCACACGGCCCGTTTGCTGCTGATTATTCCGGGATACGGTCACACAGTTTTTTTGTTGCTGATTATTATGGGATACGGTCACACGGCCCGTTTGCTGCTGATTATTCCGGGATACGGTCACACGGTTTTTGTTGCTGATCATTACGGGATATGGTCACACAGCCATTATTCCGGGATACGGTCACACGACCCGTTTGCTGCTGATTATTCCGGGATATGGTCACACGGTTTTTTGTTGCTGATTATTATGGGATATGGTCACACGGCCCGTTTGCTGCTGATTATTCCGGGATACGGTCACACGGCCCCTTTGCTGCTGATTATTCCGGGATATGGTCACACGGCCCGTTTGCTGCTGATTATTCCAGGATATGGTCACACGGTTTTTTGTTGCTGATTATTATGGGATATGGTCACACGGCCCGTTTGCTGCTGATTATTCCGGGATACGGTCACACGGCCCGTTTGCTGCTGATTATTCCAGGATATGGTCACACGTTTTTTTGTTGCTGATTATTACGGGATATGGTCACACGGCCCGTTTGCTGCTGATTATTCCGGGATACGGTCACACGGCCCGTTTGCTGCTGATTATTCCAGGATATGGTCACACGGTTTTTTGTTGCTGATTATTACGGGATATGGTCACACGGCCCGTTTGCTGCTGATTATTCCGGGATACGGTCACACGGCCCGTTTGCTGCTGATTATTCCAGGATATAGTCACACGGTTTTTTGTTGCTGATTATTCCGGGATACGTTCACACGGCCAGTTTGCTGCTGATTATTCTGAGTGAACTGTGACCCATTCACATTTTCCTGGCTGACAGTGAGCCCTTCCCACTTTCTGGGCAGACTGCTAACCATTCAGGCCTTTCTTCAGCTGCTTTTCTGATCCGACTGAAACTAGGCTATGAAATCTTTGACGGAGCTTCATTCCCCTCCGGTGCAATTTTCCTGCATCAGTCAAATGGCGTAGAGAAGGGCCGGGAAAGTTGTGAGAGGAAGGTGCGGTTTGGAAGAGACAATCACTTCAGAGACCTGAGGACCCGAGAGCGAGTGAGAAAAACGACGTGATTCAAGTGTGTGTGTGTGAGACAGAGAGATTAAAAAGACATTATAATTAACCTGCAAACGAACGTCGAAGCTGATAAAATGACACGCCGTCTTCTGAGAGGTACGGGAACGAGGACGCAGCACAGATGGTTACTGATTATGGTATCAAGCCCCACTTCAGTGAGGTGGGACGTGAAGCCATGTTATCACTCATGCTGAGGAAAAAGCAAAGTGAGAGCTCAAAAAATTTTGATCTGTTGATTTTTTTTCTTCTTTCTCGGGTTTGATTCCCGGTCATGCTGCTAGTGTAATGCTTCCAGTTTTCCCGACGGGTTTTCTTATAGTTCCTCTATGTATCATTGTCACCTGGCGATGATCAGCATTTGTTTCATGATTCAGACGGAAAGATTGAAATTTACGATCCAAAATGTCCAAATGTCAATAAAATGCTTTGACATTTCTGGCATAACTTTGGACTGAGCCACAGCGGCTGGACGCCAGTTAGTCTGACGCATCAGCAGCTGGTTCCTGATTCTGTTCCCAGTGCTGATGTTTGTCAGCGTCTCTTCTGCAATCTGAGCTCACGCTGAGACAGATGCCGCCTTATCCACGCTAATCACACGCACGACAAAAAACACAAAAGTACTGGCTGCTCAGCACACATGCACTGACACAAACTGAGGCTGCAGCATCAGCAGTGTTATGACCTGAAGTTGTATCGTTGCGACCTGAAGTTGTAGCGTTGCGACCTGAAGTTGTAGCGTTGCGACCTGAAGTTGTAGCGTTGTGACCTGAAGTTGTAGTGTTGCGACCTGAAGTTGTAGTGTTGCGACCTGAAGTTGTAGCGTTGCGACCTGAAGCTGTTTTGTTGCGACCTGAAGTTGTAGCGTTGCGACCTGAAGTTGTAGCGTTGCGACCTGAAGTTGTAGCGTTGTGACCTGAAGTTGTAGCTTTGTGACCTGAAGCTGTATCGTTGCGACCTGAAGCTGCAGCGTTGCGACCTGAAGTTGTAGCGTTGCGACCTGAAGCTGTATCGTTGTGACCTGAAGCTGCAGCGTTGCGACCTGAAGCTGCAGCGTTGCGACCTGAAGTTGTAGCGTTGCGACCTGAAGTTGTAGCTTTGTGACCTGAAGCTGTATCGTTGCGACCTGAAGCTGTATCGTTGCGACCTGAAGCTGCAGCGTTGCGACCTGAAGTTGTAGCGTTGCGACCTGAAGTTGTAGCATTGTGACCTGAAGTTGTAGCGTAGTGACCTGAAGTTGTAGCGTTGCGACCTGAAGTTGTAGCGTAGTGACCTGAAGTTGTAGCGTAGTGACCTGAAGTTGTAGCGTAGTGACCTGAAGTTGTGGCGTAGTGACCTGAAGTTGTATCGTAGTGACCTGAAGCTGCAGCTTCATTTCCACTTCCGTTGAATCGTTGGCGCTAAGGCGACGCTGTACAGTGTTTTTCTGTATAATTGACACGGCGTGTCGGCGTGTCGTGCTTCAGTGTGTAACTTCACAGCTAGAAAAGCTCTTAAGGAAAATAAAACCTCTCATTACTCCGCTAACGGCTGCACACGGTGCGACTAAACAAGCCGCCACCAAATGCACCCAATTAGAGGTGAAGCACCTGTCCAGGGTGTGTTTGTCCGACTGGAACGACATTCAGTCCTCTAATTGGTGCAAAATTCACAAATGTTTGGAAACACTGACCTGATTAAAGCCGACCTCCACTGTGAGTCCACGTCTGGACTCTGTTCCATCTTAAAGCACGTTAGCTGTGCGATGCTCCGAGATGTTCTGAAGTGGATTCCTGAACTCCCGGTTGAATTCAGTGTTTGACACGTTGAACTGATGGATCGAGTAAGAAGTCCTGTTCTGTCATTTCAGCCCAGATTCTGCTTTGTATCAGACTGCATCTGTGACTGACCCTTGCAGCGCCGTGGGACCCGGAACAGTATTGTCTCAGCTCACCCACTGGACTTCAGCAGCCCGACTTCAGAAGCCCTGAAGTGGTACAAGGGTGCAGGCCCACGGGACATGCCCACTAAGTCCACAAAAGACACAGCTACTGGGAAACAACCCCAGATCCCACCCCAGGCACCCCGCCTGAGATCGGAACCGGCCTGTTGGTCTTATGTGCTGCCAAAGGGATCCAGGCTTAGTCATTCCCAGCTGTCCGTTGGATTTTCCTTGCGGTCACTGGAACTCCCCCCAGAGTCCATCCAAAGAATCCTCAAACATCTGTCGAGTGATCGAATGGCACCAGCTGATCTGAAAAACAGCTGCCATAAGAGGAGTCACGACTAACGGCACAGAGCGAAAGTGGCATCCTACGAAAACAGGGCGGGAAAGGTTTCCGTGGACTACAGGACTCAGGATTTCAGCTTCTTCATTCAGGACAGTCAGCCATGGAGCATCTCGTGCTGACCTGCAGATATCCAGGACTGTGCAGACTGACTGGTGTCCTGATTACAGGGACTGAGACGGGGAGCCAGTGGAGATTAAGACGCGCTTTTTTATTGGTCGATGTGTTTAGACTTGAACAGAACAAACCGTCACATACTGAGATTTACCGCCCCCCCCCCCGTACCAGATTTGTATATTGTGTGCATGTGTAAAAAACAGGAAGTTTGTTTGTTTCCTGCATGCAGAAATCACTGGTTTGAATTCATGGGGGAAAATAAGCTGTCTGTAAAGCTGATTTTGGTCTACGCACAGAAAGGGTAAACTTAGTACAGAACAAATTCTGGGTAATCACGACATCATCTCAAATAACTACGTAGATGTCACGGATTTGAGTGCCCAAATCTGACATCACCCAATAAAAACAGGCGTCTTAAACAGTACGATGACTGCTTACGAGAGTTTTCCCGTATAAACGGGTGTAATGACAACAGGCTGCGTGGAGGAGGCGGGTCCAACAGCACACCAAAGAGAGGTGTGGCACAAGGAGCTCCGCCCTCTGTCTTTCAAAAGTCCCATCCACTTCTGAGCCATCCAATCATTAAGTCATGCAAAATGATAAGCATGGTCACATGAGGTCACATGAGGCCGCGGCACGCTCTGTTTACTAATAAAATTAATTAAAAGAATAAAAAGCGTAAAACTATAGTATGTCAGTATGCTAGTCATATGAAAGGGAAAATAAGTGCGTCTTAAGTCTGGACTTGAAAGTCTCCATCTGACTGTTTTTGTTGTGAAAGTGTAGGAACATGGACCCACAACAGGGGGCGCAAATGAACGGACAATGGAGGAAGTCAAATAACAACACTTTACTGTTGTGAATGAGCACAACAAACACGGCAGGTCACAATAGTATGCAATGAAGTCAATTTACAGAACGTGTCACGTGGGCAGGCTCGAAGATAAGAGACGTCTGTCCAAAGCAGAACCAGAACCACACGATTTCCTCCGCCACCGAACCCCAGGAATACTGGAGCCGCCAAGTCCCGAACTCCCAGGTGGCCACTGCCTCCGCTTGTCGGATCTGGTACTGCTGGCGAGGAACAAAAACAGTTAGATGTAGGTGTGTTTATACCCAGCAACACGTATGGTGGGAAATCCACCTCCACCTCTCGTTGAAAAGTCTGCTGTCAAAAAACACAAAGCAACAATATTCTTCTGTCGAAAAGACAACTTGATTGGCTGAGCTCGTTACCTCCTAAGCATAGCGATATCTCGGCAAAGAAGTGGAGATGTCGTCCTGCTGATATATGATTGAAGATCAGATGATTGGTGACAGCTGTCACAGGTAATAAGTGACAGCTGTCACCCCGGCTGCTCCTGTGAGGCGGCGGCGCCCTCTTGTGCCTGGAGCCCGCACTCCAGGCAGGGTGCCCTCTGGTGGTTGTGGGCCAGCAGTACCTCCTCTTCAGCGGCCCACACAACAGTTTTATTGATGCAGGGAGATCATTCCACAGAACAGGAGCACAATATGAGAAAGCTCTGTGACCCGCAGACTTTTTATTCACCCTGAGAACACAAAACCCAGGCCGGTACGTAAGGTTTAATTAGGTCAGCTAGGTAGGGAGGTGCCAGTCCGTGAACAATTTTATTGGCTCCATTAGAGCCAAACCACGAGGAATACGGCTCCATTAGAGCCAAACCACGAGGAATACGGCTCCATTAGAGCCAAACCACGAGGAATACTGCTCCATTAGAGCCAAGCCACGAGCAATACGGCTCCATTAGAGCCAAACCACGAGGAATATGGCTCCATTAGAGCCAAACCACGAGGAATACTGCTCCATTAGAGCCAAGCCACAAGGAATACGGCTCCATTAGAGCCAAACCACGAGGAATACGGCTCCATTAGAGCCAAACCACGAGGAATACTGCTCCATTAGAGCCAAGCCACGAGGAATACGGCTCCATTAGAGCCAAACCGCGAGGAATACGGCTCCATTATAGCCAAGCCACGAGGAATACGGCTCCATTAGAGCCAAACCACGAGGAATACGGCTCCTACAGCCAAACCGCGAGGAATACCGCTCCTAGAGCCAAACCGCGAGGAATACCGCTCCATTAGAGCCAAACCGCGAGGAATACCGCTCCTACAGCCAAACCGCGAGGAATACGGCTCCATTAGAGCCAAACCGCGAGGAATACCGCTCCTAGAGCCAAACCGTGAGGAATACGGCTCCATTAGAGCCAAACCGCGAGGAATACCGCTCCTAGAGCCAAACCGCGAGGAATACCGCTCCTAGAACCAAACCGCGAGGAATACGGCTCCATTAGAGCCAAACCGCGAGGAATACCGCTCCTAGAGCCAAACCGTGAGGAATACGGCTCCATTAGAGCCAAACCGCGAGGAATACCGCTCCTAGAGCCAAACCGCGAGGAATACCGCTCCTAGAGCCAAACCGCGAGGAATACGGCTCCATTAGAGCCAAACCGCGAGGAATACGGGTCCATTAGAGCCAAACCGCGAGGAATACCACTCCTAGAGCCAAACCACGAGGAATACGGCTCCATTAGAGCCAAACCGCGAGGAATACCGCTCCTAGAGCCAAACCACGAGGAATACGGCTCCATTAGAGCCAAACCGCGAGGAATACGGCTCTACTACCACCAGGTTTTCAAGGATGGAACTAAAATACCAACAAAACGCTGCCAGGTGTCATGCTTGGCCCCGGCTGAGGGTTTAGGTCCTGATTTTGGCACTATGTCCTTTATGGTTTTATAGTTTTGTTTTCATTTGTTTATTCTTTCTCTTGTAAATCTCAGTGTGGTTCTGTTTAATGCTTTGCTTTCTAGGTAGTCACTGGTTCCATTTTTTATCTTATTTTGTTTTGCATTTATTTATTCTATAGTTGGTTTTTGTCATGGTCCTTTAGGTTTCTTTAGTTTTGTTGTTTATCACATTTATTGTATATGCTCGGTCACAGGTTTTTGTTATTATTTATCTTTGATGTTGCTTATCAGTTTACGTTCCATTTGTTGTATTAGTCAGTTGTCACCTGTTTTGTTTTTTGTTCATTGCATAGTTTGTTCTGCCATTTTTATTGGACCAGTTCCATTCCAGTTTTAGTTTTAATCATTAGTTTCCTGGTTTTCCTCTTGTTACGGTAGTTCTTAGTTTTTCCCCTTTTGCTTTGCTCACATTCATTTTTTGCACACGTCATGTTTCTCACAGTTAGTTTTCTGTCACTTTCTTCTCTTGTTTTGCACCGCTTTGTTTTACCCTCTCGCACTCTCTTGCCTTCCTTCTCTCTTCTTTGGTCACTCCATCACACCTCTTTCCTGAACTTTCCACATACCTGCTTCACATCAACCTGATTAGTTTAAAACCCTCACAGTTCCACAGTTCGCTGCCCGATTGTTGACTTTGATCACTTTCTCGCCTCTTGTCGTGTCCAGTTTGCGCTCTAGTATTTTTGACCTTGTGTACTCCGTCCTCCGCCTCGCCGTAGCCCTGAACTCTGCCTGTTTTTTTGACTCTGCCTTTGCTCTGCCTGCTATACTCCGTTGGTACGAACCCTGCTTGTTTCTTGGACACGACCCTGCCTGGTCCATGTCTGATACCTCTGCCTGTCTGTCTGACTTCATGTGTACCGAACCCACTGCCTGGTCATCAGATAAAGCTATTTATCCTCCACAACCAACCATGTATCTGAGTTTGCATTGGTCTTCTACTGCTTCTTGCATCAAACCATCACCAGCCCTGACACCAGGCCACCAAAAAAATAATTACACACACACACACACGTTGTTTTTAAATGCCTTGTACATGACAATCAAAGAATACTTTAGCAGAATGTCTTCTGTGAAATTGCTCAGCTGACACCATCGAACTCTGTGTTTTCCTGAAAACAGAGTTCATCCTGATCAGCACGCTGCTCGTGTGTAAACTTGGTGGTTGCCGTCCAGGACTCAAGCTGCTCCCGCGGTGTTGGCGCATCTTCCTGGACTTGATTCGGGCGACTTGTGCTGTGATTTGGTGCTTCATAAAGAAACAGAACTGAACCTTTACGAGTCCCAAGTGGGAATGATCTCGATCAACCAATGAGGTGTGAAGAACGCCAGTTAGCTTAACCCTGCGCAGCGATAACTGATAAAGACCTGTTTTCTGATTTTTGATCAAACTACCTTTAAGTAATGAAGTTTACCCGTGACAATTCCCACGGACGGGAACAACCATCTACTGCCACCTGTCGGGAATTCTCAGGTCCGGAAGTTGACAACGTTCTTTTCTGAGCCTTTAACCACTTTGACCTTTTAATTGCATGGGGGGGCATTAGGTGTTGCAGCCCCCCACAAACTAAATGACCCTC